>NC_079207.1:58330223-58630223 GCF_026745355.1 Beta vulgaris subsp. vulgaris
AATATTCCTTAAGTCATAAAGGTGGAGTGTGTTCTTTTCAACTGGGAAAAAAAAATTGAATTTCAGATCTATTTAGGTCCAATAAAATACAAATAAAAAACAAAAACAATTTTGATTAGATCAAATCACATTTACTGCATTCTAACTAGCTATGTTATGGTGAAATTTTTTTGCACCTTAATGGTATATTGGCCATTTAAGCTATGAAAACTCTGCCATTCCAGCTCCAAAAACATATTTGAGTTTTTCTCAACACCAAACACATTTTTTCATTTTTTAAACTTTGTTGAGTTTATAACATTTTACCTTCTTTTTTCCTTTATTAAGAAGGTGAGTTGCGTTCTATTCTGCCTGAGAAAAAAGAATATTGAATTTCAGTTTTAATCAAGTATAAGGTAAAACATATTTGATAAGATCTAATCACATTTACTATTAGTTTTCTTACATAGCGGTAAAAAGAAGGCACCTCGATAACACAATGAGTTAATGACCATAACACCCTTGTAAGTTGTAAGCATGTAAGGCTATGTTTAGTTCACCTGAAATTTTCTGATCTGAACTTATCTGATCTGAACTTATTTTTTCTGATCTGATCTGATCTGATCTGAACTAATCTGATAACAAGATATTATCTTTTAGATTTTTCTCAATATATAAGAAAAAATATAGTCATGTGGGGTCTTGTTTGAATCGTCTCAATGAGTACTTCATTAATATTCAATTATTATAATTTTTACTAATATGTAATGAAAAATATAGTAATTTTTAAATATAAGCATGATCTGAACTTATTTTTTCTGATCTGATCTGATTAGATCTGAAATAAGCAAAAATAAGGTGAACTGAACATAGCCTAAGTTGTAAGTTGTTTTTTACAAAGTACAAAGAAGGGGAGAGGGATTCAAACCTATGACTTATCATTTATAAAACACAGCACCTCAATCTTAACCAATAGGCCAAGACATCATGGTAACTTGTAACTTGTAACTTGTAACTTGTAACTTGTAACATCTCCTCTGGAGTCTTGGCCTCCCTCCATTGCTTAGATACCTTGATGGCTTGATGCAGTAAAAGAAGTTGCGAGTTGCCTCACAAGTCACACTCACACTCACCACTCACAGTGAGAGCGCGCCATAGATAGCCATGGCCGCCGAGCTACGAGAGCTCCGCCATTCCAGCTCTCTCGGAAGCAGGTCTTCTTCCTCCCCTCGCAAAAACCCTCAACAACAACAACAGCAACAACAACAACAACAACGAGACGACGACGTTTCTCCCCTTCTCTCCGATCCCATATCACGTGACCACCGACCACCCTTCTTCTTCTGGTCTCACCATTTATTCTCCGAAGATTCTAGGGGTTCTTCTTCTCCTTCAAAGTTGTCCCTTTTCTTGATCATCTTTCTTGTTGTTGCTGGATTTGTCTCCGTTTCTTCCCTCATTCGTCGTTTGGTATGTTGTTCTATTTTCATTGCCTTAAGTTTCGATTTCATTTTCTGGGTTCTTAAATTTGCTGCTTTAATTTCCCAATTTCGGTATGTTAATCTTTTTTACATTTGATGGGTGCTTGAGATTTGGTTTTCATTTTCCTGGCTGTAAGAGATTTCTATTTGTAGTGATTACTTGTTTCCCAGTTTCATGAACTGGGTCCGTGTTACCTAATTCGCTAAACCCCGTGAACTGCGATCCGGAAAAAGCGAAATGTTGTAGGCAGGTGGTGTACTTTTGGACTAATTTATCAAAATTAGATAGCAAATTGCATTCTCGTACTGACATTGTACCATGAAATAGGTAATACTGAACTGGTTAAATTAGTGATCTAGATCATCGCAATTACTAGAACATTATTGATGGTATAGCTAGATTTGGGTGGTTAATTTTGATAATGGTTTGTTTATTCACGGTTTTGATTCTGATTTCTAAGTTATCCAGGTTTTGTAGCTTATAATCCTTTTTATTTTGGATACGAGGATTCTTGTTTGAGTTTGGAAGAATTGAAAATCTTTTAACTGTAAATGCTAGTTTTTAGTGGTTGTTGGTGGTGATAAGGTTTTCATTTGGAAGTTTAATTTTGTGTCTTTCATTGTTGATTGTCAGAATGCACCATACTTATGCCAGAAAGATGGCCTTACTCTTCAGTGTCCTCGGGTAAGCTTTGTGTACATTTTTCATATGATGTAGCTTCCTTCACCTTGTTTTCTTTCTTGTTGATCTGTTATGTATTGTTAGATGTAATTTCTGTTTAAAATACAGGTCAAAGAGCCGCCTTCACTCTGGGAGAATCCGTATTCAGCCATTACATCTTGGAAACCTTGTGCGGAACGTCGTAGTAATGGCATATCAGGTAAATCATAGAAATTAATTTGCAAAAAAAAAATGTCAAGCCTTTTCTGCTTGTTGAGTCTGTAAATTCAGCTATAATTTGGAATGTGAAGTCCTTTGCAATGCTATGTATGTAAATTTATATATTCGCATTTGCTTCAGTAGTTTTTGTTAGGTTGGACTTATTTGTCATTTTATACTATTGGTTATCCAATCGAAGCAATGTGTCCTCATAGTTCTTACAAGAGCTCCCTTTTTTCCACTTATATGTGGCGGTAATTTTTGTTTTAGGCTTACCGCCCTTTAACTCCACCTATGAGAATATTTCACATGCCAAATCTTATGTGGGATAGATCCACCTTTGGTTAAACTGGACTGACGTATTTCCTTTTAACACTGGAAGCATTTTCCAAGTTCATTTCTTTTCCAATCTGATATTATCGATGATGCTTGCAGATCCTCCTGCAGAGAATGAAACAAATGGATATATATTTATACACGCGGAAGGTGGTCTAAATCAACAAAGGATTGCTGTATGGCTCTTGTTCTTCTCTCATACATCATTTTAAAGACTTTTTTAGCAATAATTTTTTTGTTTTTTTTTTCTGTTTACTGCCGATTGACTTCTCTTGTATTATGTATTTGATTTGTCAAATGGAAGAATGAATCATACAATGGGAAAAAAAGCTAGGATTTTTGGTTTCTAAAGCTGGTATTAGATACATTAACATTTAATTCATTGTGGAAATATATGCATTTGTAGAGCTGCTATACGGTCCTTCACCTTTATTCTGCCTTCTACTTTCATCTATGTTTTTCTACTATTATCGGTGTTTATCAGAATACCTGAACGTTTGTCCTTTTTTTTCTTCTATTATTGCTAAATAGAAATTTACTTAAGATGTATCATTTTTTTGTGTAGATATGCAATGCAGTGGGCGTGGCCAAAATTTTGAATGCTACACTTATATTGCCAGTGTTGAAGCAAGACCAGATCTGGAAAGACCAAACGTGAGACACCTTATTCACATCTTTACTTTCTGAGGCTCTGTAGTATCTGCTTTTAAGAAACTGATCTTGTCATTATATGGTAGCTGCTTCCCCTTTCTTCTGCTCAAAAACCTTAAATCATTTAGTAATTCCAAGTTGGTATAAAACTATATTACTGGTAGGCTTAGTAAGAGTTGTTGAAATGCACCCTGTCTATTTTCAGTCTTCATCTACATAGTTCCTGGTATGGGTGTCTAATGACAGTATTCAGTTAGCTTGTTCAGTTCTGTTTCAGAGCTTTAAGGGCGTTGCTATTTGCTATCCTAATGAGTAATGACCCTCATGGTGTTTTCCTAAGGAGAAATTCATATGACATATTCACCTTTTTTGTATTTTGCAGGAAATTTGAAGACATTTTTGATGTTGATCATTTCATCGACTACTTAAAGGATGATGTGCCAATCATTCGTGATATTCCAGAGTGGTTCACAGACAAATCAGAGTTGTTTACAAGCATAAGGTTGGATTGCCTCCTTAATATAATATTGGTGAAGTTTCTTTTTTTCTTGTCCAAATAGAAAAGCCTTCTTCAGGAGGCAGTCACTTTCCAGTGCAAGAAGACTGCGTAGTTCAATTTTCAGAAAGCTCCCTTCTGTATGTTATGTCCATGGAAGTGCTCATCTTGTCTATGGCTCTATATCAGGGTTAAAGGGGCCCAATTGTTATGTAGTGTAGGGTTTTGCTCTTCCTCAATACATAGGCTTATAAGCTATTGGCGGATCCAAGGATTTATATATGGGGGACGAATAGAGACTCATTTACTAAAGACTAACTAACATCTAAATCATTAATTCATTCCACCATATGACACTTTATTCTCCACATTATATTTGCACTTATGTTGGGAAAATAAGTTTGGATAAGTTAAGTTCAGGGATAGATAAGTTAAATTCAAGGCTAATAAGGGCTAAGCAAGTTCAATTCAGAACTACAAAAGTTCAGAGAAGGGCCAATAGATTCAAATATGTTATGTTCAAGGCTAATAAATCCAGATAGGCTAAGATAAGCTCGTATAAGTTAAGATAAGTTCATTTAAGTGAAATTTAGGTGAAGAGAACACACTCTTATTAATTTTTGTGCGTGCACTATCCGACAACGATAAAAAGAAGGGTAACAATTAACCATGTAATTGATCTGTTTTGAGTAAATTAACCAAATTGTTAAGTTAAATGGTTCAATTCATTTATCTTAGCACATAAAAGGCTGTCAATAATTAGACTTTTTAGGTTTTGTAATATAGTTAACTGCTTTTATAAGTTGATGGTTACACTTTCTCTATACATACTACTCAAAATCTTATTGTTATTTAAGTTAATGATGATACTTATGCTATACAGTAACTAAGTGTACTGTGTATGTGTACATAACGCATATAAAGATTATTGAATTACTATTTATGTTGAAAGTTGGAAGTATATTGATGAATGTACCCAATTAAAGATTAACAGATTTGGAATTTCCCGTTTTGTAATTTTTCAATCACTCTAAAAGTTTAGATATTTAACAATTAATGTTGAGTTGAAGATTTCTGTTAAAAGGAATTGATATATAACTCATATAAACAATTTAAATTCCAAATGCTATGGCTGTCAGGATTTGGGAGGAAGAAGGAACAAATTGTTGCTAAGATGGCTTGAACCTGGAACCTCATGCATTCTCAGGGGCCTCATTTCTCAGCTTTAGTTACCATCAGGATTCAAGCACATTTTTTTCTTTTTTCCTGGGATTGGGGGTGTATGTATCCCTTTATACCCCTTGGGTTTGCCACTGCTTTAAGCACAAAGTACTTGGTCAGACATTTTTTCCATTCCCGACCTGGAGTAGGTCCTTGATTATATGCTCAACTGACTGGTTGAGTTGCTTAAGCCTTCTGGCTTTAGGTCAACAGTAACCTACGACATGACTGGCTCTCATATTGATTTGCATTGTACATTGGATTTTAGAAATTTTAGAAATCTAAGACCAACATGAATGACACATTTGATTGCTGTCATGTATTCTTAAAGAACCAAATATGAGGATATTTATCTTTATTTGGCTAATTTGTGATCATACTTCAGAAACTGCGAACAATCTATTTTGCATGGTTTCTGTGTTATTATAGACAAAGGTCATGCTTCAGTTTTGGGCCTCCCAGCAAGCTTAAGATCAATGTGAGTAGGTTGGAATGTGGTCCTTTGAAGTTTGTGGCAAAATCCATGATAAATACAAGAAGCTCTAGAAGTTTTCACAGTCATAGGGAGTCCTTATGATATTGTAGAATTCTGGTGCTTTCATGGAATAAATCTATTGTGAAATGGCTTTAAACATCAATTATTAGTAAAAAATTCCGTTTCCTGCTCCAAAATTATCAAAGCAAGAGTTTTATGTATGAGCCAAAGCCAGAAAGGGAGAATTAAAAAATATTCTTGGGGAGATCAGAGTGAATATGCTCTCCAACTTCTCCCTAGGAGATGTGATTATTTGATAAGGCTGCTATAGATATTGGACATTGAAGTAGGCTGAATTTTTCATACACGTATTGATCTTGCAGTTCCTGGAATTTGGTGTGTACTGTTAGGAGTGTTGGTGACGGCAATTTGCACGCTGTCTAACACCTGACAAGCAGGGAACCTATTTGTAAATTTGGAACATGTTGAATGTTTAGACTGTTCCAATATACTTCCTCTGTTTTTTTTTAGTGCACCATGTCGTTTTTCACACTTGCTGAGACGTTCTTTTACATGATACAAGAAAGAGAATTGGTAAAAACAAACGGAAAGAAACAAAAATTGTCATTTAAAAAATGGAAAAGCTATATCATACTCAGAAAACTACAAATGTGGGGCCTGCAACTTTTTTTTACTTATTGAGCAGCTTACCACTGGACTGACACCAATAAGGGAAGATAACATCAAAACTCGGGATTATTCTGTAACAAAAGTTACTTGGGATTAATGGTGGCAAATGACTCGAACTTGAGATTATTTTGACAATTTTTCCTATCTCTAATTGCGTATATGTTAATATTATAAAAATTGATATTTGGAATCCTTGCATTAAGACGAATCTAATAAGACCCCACTTGACTATGGTTTTTCTTATATAACGATGTGAGACAGCATAACAAAGTTGGTTGATGAATAGTGCCAAAAACGAATGGTGCGATTAAATAAAAAACAGAGGAAGTACTATGTTCTTGTATCATATTGTTCAATTGCAATCTGATATTAATGCCCTTCAGTTAAATACTGCCACCAAGTTAACAAACTCTCCCTGTCATAATGAGAATCTTCTAAGCCTATGCTCACACATTAAGGAGAGTTCAGTTATGGCGTTGATATTAAAAACTGACAAGTAATCCATTCTTATTTAAAATTTAGTAGTGATGGTGTATAGATTTTTTCAGTGATAAATAATATGGATCAAGAGAAGAAAGTTAGGGGGCGTTTGGTTCACAAAGGGGAAAGGGTAAGGGTTTAAGAAACGGAAACAAGGAGAATGGAAAGGCAAACCCTTAAATTTACTATGTTGTTTGTTTAAGATATCTAAGGAAAACCTTAATTTATCACCACCTCTCCCCCTCCACCATCACCACCACCACACTTTTACTTCAAAACAAAATCACTTTGTTGCCACCCCACCCCTTCTTTCGCCGCCTCCCCACCACCGTCCTCTCCTTTCACGCGCCTCCTCACGCATTCTTCTTTAGGCGTTGCTTCCCCACCCTTCTCCTTCTTCGGCGTCGTTGTCGCTGCCCCACCCCCTTCTCCTCTTCGACGTCGTTGTCGCTGCCCCACCCCTTCTCCTTCCTTCGACGTCGTGTTTCTCCCCACCCCTTCTCCTTCCTTCGACATTGTTGCCCACCCTTCCTTGTTTCGCGTTTGGTTTCGGTTAGGGTAGTGGGTGGTTTTCGGGTTTGGTGTGGTAGGGTTTTCGAGAATATGGGTGAATTTTGGATGGTGGTGTGTTTTCGGGTGTATGGTGTGTTTTCGGGAATGTGGGTTTTCGGGTTTGGGGTGGTTTTCTGGTTTGGAGTGGGTGAATCTCCGGCAGGTGGTTGGCGTGGGTTTGTGTCGGCGGTGGGCGTGGTTTTGGTGGTGAGGGTGGCCAGAGAGGTGTGTCGGCAGGGTAGTGGGCGGTGGTTGTGTGGTGGTTTATGGTTGGGGTGGTTGTTGTAGTGTTGGGGTGTTGGTCAATCATTAGTCAAAGTGACCATGGAGTAAGGAGGGAAAGGGTAAGTGAAACTTGGGGGGTGTGGGTAATGGAAGTAGAGAGTTTGGGGAAGGGAAGGGTAAAGGAATGATTAAAATGTGCTAACAAACAACAAGTAAGGGAATCAACCTATTTGTTTCCCTTACCCTTTCCTAAAAACCTCAAACCAAACGCCCCCTTAAGTCATAAGTAGACACTTAGTTTTAGAATGGATGTAGATTACCTGATAATTGACAAGCTGGAGTATATCTGTACATGTAATGACAATTGTTAGTAAGTTATTATTGGAATTCGTGTTTTTAAAGGAATTTAATGTAGGAGCACGATATTTTCTCTCGTTTGTTAGGATCTCTCTCTTTCTAAGCATGATATCCATCTTTGTCCTAGCTCTTCAATGGATAGTTCCTCATTTCTTCCTCTTGTCGCTCTAAATATCATTCCATTGGCAGAAACATTGGATTCTTGTCATTTCTATATGCTCCTTATTTATTAGTTTTATTTGGTAAAAAATTAATAATATTGGCTCTCTGGGATTTGTTAATGGATGATAGGCGCACGGTAAAGAACATTCCAAAGTATGCTTCAGCCCAGTTCTATATCGACAACGTTCTGCCTCGAATCAAAGAGAAGAAGATAATGGCCCTAAAACCTTTTGTTGATAGACTCGGGTAAGTTGTAGCTGATGTTGATCTGTATCCTACAGAAAGACAAACATCATTCCTCATATGAAGTCTCCATTTTCCTTTTTCAGGTATGACAATGTTCCTCGAGAAATCAACAGACTGAGGTGCAGGGTGAACTATCATGCTCTGAAATTTCTTCCTGAGATTGAGCAGATGGCTGATCAACTAGCTTCGAGAATGAGAAACCGTACAGCAAATTCAAATCCATACATGTACAAATCTTAACTATGGAGGAAGAGTTGTCAATGCGACATTTTAATTACCATTTGCTCTGTTGTAATGTTTTTTTTTTTTTTTGAGCAGGGCCCTTCATCTTAGATTTGAGAAAGGGATGGTCGGTTTATCTTTCTGTGATTTCGTTGGGACCAGAGAGGAGAAAGCCAAAATGGCAGAGTACAGGAAAAAGGAATGGCCAAGGCGTTATAAGGTGCTTTGAAGTAAAACTTATCTTTTTATCTGATGGATTCTCATATCTCCTGATCATGTAGTTGTGAACATTATCACTTACAAAGATATAATGCTTAATATATTTAGTTTAGTTTCTCATGAGAATGTTTATTGCAGAATGGTTCCCATCTATGGCAATTATCTCTGCAGAAGCGGAAAGAAGGTCGATGCCCACTTGAACCTGGGGAAGTGGCTGTGATTCTCCGTGCTATGGGCTATCCGAAAGAGACCCAAATATATGTTGCGTCTGGGCAGGTTTATGGGGGACAAAATCGGATGGCACCACTCAAGAACATGTTCCCCAATCTGGTGAGTTATTTCGCTCTGTTGCGCACACTCTCGGAAAACCTTCATGTGTATGTGCTAATTAATAGCTATTGCAAAAGTGGAGCTGATCAAAGAAGTTCCATTGGTGTTGAAATGATGTGCTCCTTTCTGAACATACCTTTATACAAGAGTATCTGCATTATTGTCTTATCTTTTGGAGTGGCAATGATGGGAAGCTTAATGTTACTATTCACTATGTCATTTGACTCATTTCGATTCTTCACTTTATTGTAAGTACCTATGTAGGTACTAGACACTCTGATCCAAACAGTGCAGGTGAACATGGACTTATTTTGAACCACATATTGGTAGTCAAAATATATAGGCCGGGGGGGGGGGGGGGGGGGGGGAAGTTATGCGATCTATGCTCATAATTAGGCTTGAGATAAGTATATTAACAAGAACTAAGCAAACGATTCAACCTAGAATGTAAATGTGTGTTTCTTATGTGATAGACATGCAAAGTCTTGGAATCAGTGAAATGTTTCATAACACTTTGTGTCTAACATGTCTTGTATATTTTCCCTGGCATGATACACACTCGGATATGCACCTGCACCCGACACCATTTTTAGTTGTGTCTGGGTGACATAGTTATACAAAGTTATATGGTCTTCACATTGAGTGATTACTAAAACAAAGTAATTGTATAATATAAATATGGATTTTGCATTCTAAACAATCAATGAAATTTATAGTTGCCTTGGCTATTGTTTGTCTAAATCATTGATGAAACTGTTTTAAATTTCTTCTGCAGGTAACGAAGGAGGAATTGGCAAGTAAGGAGGAGTTGGATGGCTTCAGAAAGCATGTTACGAGCCTGGCAGCACTGGACTTCTTGGTTTGCTTGAAGTCTGATGTATTTGTGATGACCCATGGAGGCAACTTTGCTAAGCTCATCATTGGCTACAGGCGATACATGGGCCATAAGTTAAAGTCTATTAAAACCAGACAAATTCAATCTTTTGGGACCTTACATGGCTGGGCTACTTTTTTGAGATTGTATCACCACCAAACAAGGACAGGTTTGCCGGAGGAGACCTTCCCTAATTATGATCTATGGGAAAACCCTTTAACCCCTTGCATGTGTAAGGCATGAAGAATGCACATATATGGAATTGTTGAGTCATGTATCGTTTAGTAAAATATTTGGAGTGGCGATTAACCCAAGCAGAGGCCTCCAATCTCGAGATAGGTGTCGAGGAGTATCTGGCGGAATTGCTTTATCGGTTGCTCATTTTTACAGATTATGACGGTTATGGTCTCGAAGTTCGTACAGAAGTCAACATAATGTGGAGGTTGATAAACAATGCTCGGTTGAAGACAGGTTTTGGTCATCAACTATTTATGAAGCTTGATGTGGGGGGATGTCGTATGATTGTCCTTGTACTAACAATTAAACGATTATATCCTGTAAATTAAGTTGAATAGAAATACTATGATGCCACTGCAACTGTTATTAGATTACTAGCTCTTGGCTGATTCTGGTCTGTCAGCCTAGTATTCATCCAATTAGGCATTCGTAAATTGCAGGTTGGTTGCTAACTACATCAACTTGGGGAAGAAAAATTTGTGAGATTTTGGGCGACCATGAACTTTTGGACGAACGATCATGAGGAAAAGAAATGTGGATATTCAATGGTGTAGTAACGCGCTGGAGAATGTTGCACTTGCAATATTAAACAAATTAAAATGCAAAATCGACAAAGAATTTATTTCATGGTCTACAAATAACAACATTTACACTGGATCAAAAATTGATGGATCAAAGCATCTCAGATTCTCAATGGTCATGCTTATGCACCATAGGTTTTGATATTAGAGATGGAAGGGTTGAGTGAGGTGAAATCCTCTCCATTTTCCAAAAGAAATGGATTATCCATATCCTGAATTAATGTTTGGAAGGGGGAGAAATTGGAGGGAGTCTTTGGGATTTTTTTACTAGATTAAGTGTCATCTTAAGATAGAAAATGGGTGAAAAGAAATGGAGAAAAATTTAACACGGTTGAGTTGGTCATGGCTGGTGCAAGAGAGATTAGGAGGTCGATTTGGTCATGACAATGAAGAGAAAGAATTGTGTTTCAACATATCAAAAATAGTTGTCTATTTGTAGAGATTAAGAGCTATTGACACTTTTTTCAAATCTATACAAATATATTAAAAGGTGTGCTAGATTATGTCTATGCGCCATGTGTCACCCTCCTTCCACTAAAATTTTGTCATGTGTGTAATTAACCAGCAATAATTAAGATAATTATTATTTAATGAATATATATGCTTAAGTCTAAGCTCAAACCTTGACCTTAGGTAAAAGTTTCTAAAGACTCACCATCTAAGCTATCACCTTTTGTTTCGGGTAAAACTTGTATTAGGTGGGAATGATTGAGGTTAGGGTTGATGAAGGCCTGATGTTCGGAGACTATCGGGAGACCTGCACAGAGCGAGAGTTAGACTACCCCGGGGGTGGATTTGGGATCACCCCTCCGACGATCAAGTCAGTTGGAGTATATTAATTGGTGTTTGCCAAGTGTATTGTACAGGATTGCTTACCTTAATAAATGGGGATCTGCCCAGTATTTATAGGCGTTGAAAAGTGTGAAGATTGTCCCTGCCATGCTGGCACGAAATTTAAGGCAGGTGGGTCCCACTGGGGGGCCTCCATGCTTGCAAAGAGGGCTTAGAGTCTTGGATAGTCTAGTGGCTCATCAGATATAGTTGGGCACAAACACCTTTTGATGATTTATATTTCCACAAAATAATAATTATGTTTGGAAAGTAATGTGGCAGTCAAAGCCTACTTGCAACCAAGTTTATTATTTTTCTTATTTGTTTTTTATTTTCTTGCAGTTATCCCCTTGCTCCATATCCCTTTTCGAAAATCACCAAGATTGTTATTCCTATTAGTTCGTAATTAATGGGCTAGCGGTACAATTATACTTACTACTAATCGAACTTTAAAATTATTGTTCGAGAATACAGATTAAGAGATGGAGTTCAAAGACGCCCATAAGAAGGTCAATGAAATTGTTAATCTTAGCACAAATTTGCTGATTGCATACATAATTTAATTCGCTAATCACTCCTAAATCCGGTCAATATTATTGCATAAAGTTCAATTATCAATTCAATAATTGCATAATTAAGTTCTTAACTGAAATCTACCCCTCTCTCTATATGTATATGTAACTAATAGTTATGATAATTGTGTGATCTCCAAACTTGTGTCGTTCCTCTTCAAGAAGGTATTAGCTAATCTGGCATAATTGTTTTTGGTTTTTGGGATAAATGGAACTTTATAATTCTCTTTTGTTTTATTTAACTGATTTGTTTTCTCTTGTTTTTTTTTGTTAGAGGATTTCTCTAATCAATCAACTCTGCAAGGTAATATGTTCATCTTCTTCTCTTTTTCCTTTGGTATAAATTTAATAAGAACACACGTTTTCTCTTTTGCTTGTTTTCTAGATAGATTATACCTCAAGAGTTTCGAGTACATCAATTCACTTTTATGTTTATTGTACCGATGTTAGTGTGTGAACTACTCATGGAATAAAATGGATATGAAGCGTAATTCAATTTTGTCATATAGTGTTGGGTTCAACTTTGGATAGGTGGGTAAAGCAAGTCATGCAACTAAAAAGTTAAACTGATTATGACAAATAAAAAGTTATAATTATGTTAATCAATGACAATTTTGTTGTGAATTTGTGTTTAGTTGACCAATGTCAAAGTAATGATTATTGTTTTGACACGCACTTGATATTACAAACGAATGAAGGGAAATCACACGATAAATAATAAAAATAATAATTAAACCATACAAAAAATTAAACAATAGTCCTCCGGGACAATATTCTGACCACACACTAGTTGTATATTTTTAACAAAGTCCTTGTACTACTTGAATAGTAAATATTATGCTCTTCTCTCTACTCCAGAAATTGACACATTTCATTGGGTGCGAGGAATAAAGATACATTTGGTTGTGATTTGGGTCTAGCCATAGCCATATGTAATTCCAAGACCTTTTTTTTTTTTTTTTTTTTTTTTTTTTTTTGGTGAAAGTGAAGTTGCACAAAGTTGATAAACATGGTAGAAAATTTATTGCAATCCTTAGATAAATTGTTTAAACTATAATGGGGGTTAGTTGGAAAATACCTAATTACATTGGGGGGACATCCATATTCAGAACATGATGTTCTTACATAGCAACAACAACCGTAATCTGATTATCCTACACTTTTAATGATGATGAGGCTCATCTTCTGGAAGTAATGCCACAACTCTCTACAATCAATGACAATATCATCATATAAGCTCTCATAATGGTGGTCAGATTTACTACTATCCTCCCTTTTCTCCAATATGAACGTAGAGATATAAATCATATATCATATATGTATGATTTTTTCTTAAAATATACCTAGGAAGACGATTTATTATAAATTACTTAAAATACCCATATGGCCATATGAATTATGAAAATCCTGTGGGATGCTAAATAATTCTGCATAAAAAGAGTTAAGAGTAAAGCCTATATTCTGAAATTCCATTATCCATCTTAGATGGCTATCAACCTATTATGAGTATCACCTTCCACCTATCATATGTTTTTTTTACGAGCTACTTATCCTTAGTTGAAATGTCAATAAAGAAGCCATCTACATTTACATAAACATAATTGTAAATTTAAAAATATAATTATGTGACGACTTTATACCTTTTCGTATAACAAAATAAAAAAAGTTGGCACATTGGGTCCATAAAATTTTGAGTTTTGCATACTAGCTTGGTTTTTTCCCCTAAAAAAAAGTTTCGAATTTTGCACTTGCTTTATCATACCATTGATTCCATTTTACAAATTACTAACAATTTGGTCATTGGCAAAGAAAAAGTAATCCTTCCTACTTCAGCTGGAAAACGGTACAAAGTTAACAGAATCAACGACACTAATCCTTCTCAAAAACCACTTTACTCAAACTAATATTTACAATTCACAAATCTAAACACCCACTAATCTCATCAATCCTTCAACAATCCTTCAACAATCATAGCTGCACCTATTCAGGATTATTACCTCTCCAACTTTTTCAACCTACCAAAATTTCAATTTTTTTTTTTTACCACAGTAACATTGTAAACAGCAGATTGATGATTCAGGAATCACGATCATACTTAGCAGAACTGCTGAGAAATGAGAACATCAGGTCTCCCAACTTCTCCCGCCATTCTAATCAAGCTTTCTTGTGTATACCATGTCTGTGATGCTTCATCTTAGCCCTCTTCTCGTTCTTCGCCTTCCGATTCGCACTCTCCCAGTTCTCCTGCCACTCTCCAACCGTATGCGGTGGTGGTGGAGCACTCCAAATTGGCGACCAAATGTTAGGCGAGAGAAAATCGGAATGCGACCAATCTGGATACACCGGCGGAATCGAGTACTTAGTAGGAGAGAGAAAGTACAACGTCGGCGAAGGCGCAGGAATTCTCTCATCGTATGGAGAATGAGCATGAGTCGGCGGAACTGAAATTGAATTGAAGCTTCCTCCGGTGAATGCTACATCATGAGATACCGGAATCGCACTGATTTCCGACGAATAATCACTAATCGGCGACCAATTCTCTGGAATTCTTGGCCAGAAAACGTTATTTGGAACCGGAATTCCGTCAATCTTCGGTGAAAATGTCGGCATTACTCCAAATTCCGTTGGAAATGGAACAGTGTCTACAATTTCAGGCGAGTAAGCATTAATTGGCGCCGAAATTCCATCAATCTTCGGCGAAAATGCCGGAAAACCTACAATTTGCGGCGAGAAATCAACAGTTTTCGGCGGAAAACCTAAAATTTGCGGCGAGAAAGCGTCAATTGTAGGAGCAGGACTAGGAGATCGAATCGACGGCGGAACGAATATGGAATCAAGTCGGTGGAAGAATTCTTCGTTTGAGGAAACGAGAATTCCGTCGAGTCCATGAACGACGACTTCAGACCTCAAGTAAAGGTCAGGAGAAGAGACGCGAACTCCATCAATGGCGACGAATCGGCGACCAGAAGAAGTGACGAAGACGACATGGCCTGGCGCAAGAGTCTCAAGGTAAGGATTTGAGGAGAGAGAAACATTACGAAGCTCCGCAAACGTGAGTCGACGAGGAACGACATGGAAGCGAAGGGAGTGAACGTAGGTGAAGGCGTCAGTGGACATGTCGAGAGAGAAGAGTACGGAGTTTGGAGGTGCAAGAAAGGTGAATCCATGGCGGCCGACGCTATTGTTTACTGAGGTTGAGTTATATTTGTGAGAAAGGATTTGAATGGAGAGGTCAGAGACTGCGATGGAGTTACCGAAGAGGTCGAAGCCGTTAGCTTGGAGAGCGAAAATGGCGGATTCGAGATTGCGGAGAGAGAGGTCTGCTATGGAAGTTGATATGAGGAGAGAGAAAGTGAGGTAGAGGATGAGGCTGAGAGGATGGTTGGAGTTGTTTTTGTCTGCCATTGAAAAAGGGATTGAAGGTTGATGATGGAGGGAGAGGGAAAGTGAAGTTTTGAATAAGGAAAGGGAGGGATTTTATAGTCGGGCCTGATGTGATGTCTGAAGTTTGTTAAATTAGTTAGAAGATATTTTCAGATGTTTTCGGACATACATTTTGGAAGAAATGTGAGACCAATTGTCCTCAATATCCAAAAAAAAAAAAAAAAACTTAAATTGATCAGATTCACAATAACTAATTATATATACTAGGAGCAAAAAAACATTATGCATCAGGAGTCGTATGATATAATCAGTTTTCATTTCATAAAATCAAATTCTATTTGAAATAAGTAATTTTTGTATGATATAACCACCTTTTGCATGGTCAGGTTTTGTATGATATAGTCAGTTTTGTGATATAATCAGTTTCTATATGTTATAGTCAGATTTTTCTAATATATTCAGTTTTTGCTTGATATAGTTAGTTTGAGTTCACAATATTATTGTGAACCTAGTTAACCTAAGACTTTCTAGCTTAATATTTGTTTAATGTGGTTTGGGGTTTGGACTAGGGATGTCAGTGAGTGATGGACCCTAGCCAGATTCGTGGATCTAGATGATCTGGATCCTCAAATTTGGATCCATCGGATTCGGGCAGGATCTGGATTCTAATTTTAAAAATGAATTTTGATCGGGTCCTAAATTACTATACGGACGCGATTCTGTTTACATGTTTTTTAAAAGTTATTTTAAAATATATAATTAAAAGGGTAAAACTTAAAATCATTATTTATGCTTGGATTTGTTGTATCAAGGTTGGATGCTTGAATATTTCAACATCGACAAATGAAAATGCTAAATTCTTTAAAATCTTTATTATTGTAGGGTCGTTTCAAGAACATAAGTTAACATTCGTTTTGGACCTGGATTCATAGGATATATTTGATTTGGATCCTCAATTCTGTTACCCAACGAATTCGGGTCATATCTGTTATCCATGCCTAAAAAAACATATATGAATCTGGATTCTAAAGGATTCGGTCCATATCATACCTAGTGACATTCCTAGTTTGGACATGTAATCCAAGACAAATCAGGGAAAACCTAAATAAATTTTTTAATTGCAAGTTCTCCAATTTTTGGGTTCTTTCAAAAACAAAACAAACAAGTAAATAAATGAATATAGTGAACTATAGAATTACAATTAAAACTTCTCCAAATATTGGATTTTTTTCAAAAAGAAAAAACTAGAAATATCAATAAAGTGAACCAAAGAATTGAACTACATTTTTTTCTTTTAGTTCACCATTATCTAAAAACTTTTTTTGTTTTCGCCTTTAATTCGTACACGGGTGTACATAAAGCGATTTCATATAAGCAAAAATATTGAGAAGTTCCGTGTCCAGCTAATATATCTTCAATGTCATTACTTTATTATAAGTATATGATTATCGTACATGTTTATAACTTGAAGCAAGCACTGCGTGCATCTTAACCCACTTTATACTTCCTTTGTTTTTTAGATGCAACATTGACCTTAGGGTCCGTGTGATTCAACTAATTTATCTTATCTTATTTTATTTGATCCTATCTTATTTTATCTTATGTAAACTTATCTTATCTAAACTTATATTCCAGTGGATTGTGCTATCTAACACAGTTAATTCGTTTTATTCAACTTATTTTATCTTATCTGTACTTATCTTATGTTATGCTATTTTTTAAAAATAAGTTTAAATAAGTTGAACAAATTAAAACAAAGCCTTAATGGTGAGTGTGTGGATAAAAGTAATCAAATATTGCATTTAAGAAAAGAGGTAGTATCTATCTCTATTATATAAGCCAAGGGGAGCTATGGTGTCCCCTTTGAAAAGACTTTTTAACCCTTCATTCAATAAAAAATATTACTTATTAAGATTTCGAGATTTTCCTCAATCATAACCCATCCTGATTTAAAATATGTATATCAAAGGAAGTTCAAAGTAGCTAAAATAAACTTTCATAAAAATATGTGTAGTGAAAGAAAAAGTTTATGATTGAAGAACAAATGAACATAACTAAAGCAGTTTTCAAATCAATTACAAAACCAAAGACATAAAATATTAATTTTACCTAAACTTTTGAAATGCAATAACAATACCAACATCCATTAACAAGTAATAAAAATACCAAGAAACAACTTCTTCATCAAGTAATTTTTATATTTTATTTTTACACCACGTGATATTTAATTAGAACAATGATGATTGTAAATTACATCCATCAAAATTACATTTAAATGAAATTTAATAATAATTGTCAAAATAATTCACGCACACATCGCGTGCAAAGAAGGCTACTATACAAATATATTGATTGGTGTGCGTGATAATGTATACACATCACGTGGCACCTCTGTTACTCCACTTAGAATTCCCCGATGTGTACATGAGTCATGTTAATTAACAAAAGTAAAATTAGCTTGCAATAAGATTTGAACTCGTGCCCTCTCGCTATTATACATTACATAATTACCATCTCAACCAACTTTTAATTAATCATGCTTTAAATGTCCACATTATTATCTTTATACCTTTGAAATGTTGAGTTTTCCTTAATATATTTGAGAATGGAAAAAAAATGCATATCTCTATTATGTAAGGGAAGGAGGGAGCTACGGTGTCCCCCCGAATGAAGAGACTATTTTACCCATCCCCTTTCTAAATTACAAATTCACTTACAAACGAAAGGGGGCTTCAAACAAAAATACTAGAAACAAAATTATAACAATCACTCACAAGTCAAATAAAATCATAGAATTGCATAATTTACATTATACAAATCACTCAAATGAAGAAACTTTACAAAACTAAAAAGTTCACTTACAAAGTACAACCAATACACTACAACGTCAATACATACTCACAAAAATATTCACAATAATTTGACTTGAAATCAAAGTGTCCACTTTCTTCACAATCTATGAAGTAGTGTACTTAATTCAAAATCAACTTAAAAAATTATAATATTAAAAATCATGAATATATTCAATAAAATTTCTATTTTGTTTATAATATTTAACTTTGAAAAGTAAAAAAAAGACTGGTGGGAGACTTAAGTGATAGAGACTAATCATCAAAATTTTGCAACTAAAATCAATTATACTTCGTATGTCTAATGTTTAAAATTTGACTCTTATATCAAAGAAAATCGAATTTATGTCTCGAAAAAAATTGATGTACGGATCGCGTGCAAACACACATATAATAAAAAAAAGAAATAGAAAATGAATCTTATAAGATTTGATCCCATGACCTCAAGCTTTTACACGAAAGCCTTAACCACCAAACCAAGTAATGTTTGGTGTTATATTTATAAAGTAAAATATTAACTAATAATATATTATAATTACCCAAGATATAACCCGGGCCTAAAAACTAGTATATTATCAAAACGTGCTGGGAAGGATTAATGTATTAGATTATGTTTCGATTAACCAACTAACCTTATTTCCGTGGTGAATAAAAACATCTTCTAATTCCACACGTAATTTATAGTTTGAAGAATTTCATGATATTGTAATATAAAAGAACTAGTTTTAAATGAAGTAAATTCCTTTTAAAATTAACTTGCTTAATTGTTGGTTAACCAAATTTTGTATTAAATTTGAATTAATTTACAAAGAACAACTATTTTTGAAAGTACTTTTGATAAAATTGTAATCATATGCTATGGCTATTAAATACAAGCGGCCCCATTAAATATAGCTGAATTTAGTATTAAACTATATAAAATTTATTTATATTATTTCAATAATTTAATAAATAATTAATATGAAGTTACTACCTCCGTTTATCTTTCTTATTGTTATACTTTGACATTTTTCACTAATCATAAATTTTACTTTGACCATTATTTGTGATTTGTACATGAGAAAAAAAATATAGTCTTGTAGGATCTTGTTAGAATTGTCTTAATATGTGCTACTTTCGGTTCATAAGGATCCACCTTTTTAGATATTTTGCATTATTCACAAATTTCACTTTGACCATTGTTTGTGATATATACGTAAGTGAAAAAATAGTCATGTGAAATCTTGTTAGATTCTTTAGTATGTATTTTGCAAATGTCTACTTTTTATAATTTTTACCAATAAATAATTACATATAATAGTGTCTAAAGTTTTTGCATTATAATTGACACCAATTTAGAAAAGCACTCACTAATAAAAACGAGAGCACATCTCACTAAAAGTGAGTTCTCCCCAGCTGGCCTACAATTCCTTACCAAGGAATACTACCGTCATTTGCTGGCACTTTTTCATTGAGTTTCTCAGAGAAATAGACACCTGGGCCTCCGCATGCTCGCCGCCTGGATTCCCTCCTTTGCGTGGTAACTTCGTTCTAACTTTTTTCTTCCGCATGTATTTATAATTTAGCAGTAATTTTTCGTCCTCATTTACTCGGATCCATAAATTCACAGTTCCAAAAAGTTCATACTGTAGTTAATTCCACTCGAAACCTATATATTCCCAAAAACATGAGTTTCTCTACTACTCACAGGGGGTAGATGAGGGTGTGCAAGGAGCCCAATAGCACAGGGCCCCCAAAATTATAAAGGCCCCAAAATATATTATTTTGATAATTTTATTTCATATTTAAAGAAATTACCCTTGTTTCCCACCCTTAATAAATTTGTCAATGATTTATCTTTAGATTTTCAACTTTCTATCTTTAGAATTTTAACCTTCCATCTTTCTTTTTTATAAATTTAAGGGCCCAATTTTCATGTTAGAACCGGGGCCCCAAGATCTTCAAGACGGCCCTGACTACTCAAACTAGTAACAGTGAAAACTTACCAGTTCGTTCAGTTCATAAAAGGATGGGTGTCTTCATCCAAAACCCACCCTCCCAACCTCCACGCTTACCAAATATTGAATGGACATATTCAGTGGTTGGGCGTTTCTTTGATTTCGCACCCTCAAACACGAGTTTTATAACTAATATTGTTAACAACCACTGGATTACTAGAGGGTCTATTCGGATTTTACGCACTGGAGATTACTTTATCTTTGAATGTCAAGATCCGCGTGATTGTGATGCAATTCTTAATCGTCATACATCGGTTATCGACGGTAAGCTTATGACCTTCCGCTCTAGTTTTGCAAACCAGGTTCCCTCTAGTATAAACTTTAGTTTAGCAACCATCTGGGTTCGCATTCATAACTTGCCCTGGAGGTTTTTGGAACATGAATGGACAGCCAAAATTTTATCCCATGTGGGAGTGGTCGAGGTTGTTGAAGATACTGGACCCGGTTTGCCGCACGAAGCTTTCCTTCGTGCAAAAATACTCGTGGATTTAACGCGTCCACTTATCCCAGGATGTTTTATGCCTCTTGATGATGGTCAGGTTGTGTGGGTGTATTTTCGCTATGAGGGGGTGTTTAAATTCTGTAAACAGTGTGGGTGCGTAGGTCACCACACGGGGCATTGTCCCATGTCGGCGTACGATGTTCACCACCTTATTCATCGACGTTTTTCGGAATTCGAGCATGATGGGTTGACTCTAATGTTTGGCCCTATCGAGACACCACTATACACAAATCTTATACGTGGTTTGCCGGATAGGTTTGTTTACAGGAATGCTCGTGTGGATTTAACGAGATTTGTGCCTGCCCATGACCCGTACGTTTTTGGTGAAAGGCATGTTTAGGTCCGCGTGGTGGACTCCAGTTCTGACGAGGAGGAGGGGGAGTTTGGTGTCCATGATGGGGGGGGGGGGGCTGAACCACCTAATCTGCCATCACAACCCAATAATCCATCATTCCATGAATCGGACGCCCATACAAACCCTCCTATGTACTACTCGAGGGGGTCGGTTGATAGTGTCAACCAAACCACCTCCCCTCGTGAAGTGCTCGCATCCCCAGGAAGAAGGTTTGGTACAGACGAAGTTATTTATGGCCAGGCGAGCCAACCTGGGCCACAGTCAGGTGATGAGGTTCGGCCGTCTCATTTTGAGGATCATGATCCTACACCACAGGGTGTAAATGCCGGGAACGCTGGACGAAATCCGAGGGTCCGGCCTCCTTTTCTTCACTTGGGTATTACAACGAGACCACCGCGAACATTTCGAGTTTCGGTTCCGATGGACGACTCTCAATGTAATGCAAGTCTACCTGGGGAGGAAGTTGTGGATCGCCACTCTCCTCATATCCCTGGCCCTTCTCTTGTTAGCATGCCTCATAATCACAATGGGACTCTCGAAGCAATAGTTCAGCAAGGTTGGTTACATATTGGACCTCCTCACTCATTGGATCAAAGAGAGGAATTCCATGGTTCGCAAAGTGAGAAACTATGCACACTATTGCCTAAGGTTCATTCTGCATCTATTACATGTCTTTATGCAGGGAAAAAATGAAGAGTTGGTACTTTGATTCGGAGTGCATCCCTCGACGGCTTCGAGGAGGCTTTTGTTATATCGGCTTCACCACGTAAACGGGCTAAATGGAAACGCCTAGAGTAATGGGAGGCAAAAGGCAGGTTTAATATGGCACACCCCTTTGCATCTGCTGGCTTCCGAGCAAAGGCCCTCACTGACCTATCCATGGCTAGAACCATGGAAGTTGAACCAGGCGATGAAGTCATGTCGTATGTGTCCAACAAACGAGCGGCAGCAACCTCTGCTCCTATGCCGACGGGGAAATGGATCTTCAAACGAATTCGTGGCAACGGGGAAGCTTCCACGTCATCAGACCCTACCGCAGATAACATGGATCGACGTTTCTCTCTAATGGTTAAAATGTCCGACGAAGTTACTAGGGTTGTGTTTGACCCAGATCAGTCACCGACGTGTCCATGAATATCTTATCGGGGTTTGAACTCCAGAGATGCCCCGATAATTCTGTATATACTCTGGTTAACCTCTACAGTACGTCCGATGTTTTTGTTCTTGCAGGAAACAAAATGTACTGTTACTCATGTACAGGGTTTGCTTCATAGTACTAGGCCTGCTAGTGTAGTTGGGGTTGATGCTCTAGGTTCTAGTGGAGGAGTGGTAGTTTTTTGTTGGGCTCCTTATAATGTTGTTATACTTCGTTCCATGTGTAACTATGTCATTTGTAAAATTTCAGCGAATAATGGAATGATCTGGTAAGTTTTGTTTTTGTACGGGGAACCGAATCAACCATTAAGGCCACCACTATGGAATCACCTCTTCGAGCTCCTATCTCCTTATCCCGATTTCCTAATTATTGGTGACATCAACCAACTAGACCATTACGGTGACAAATTAGGTGGGGCTGCGATTATTAGAGGGTGGGAGGAATTTACAAATTGGAAACACGACTTATGTTTACAGGATATCCCCTTTTGTAGGACCCTGGTTTACTTGGACTAACAACAGAGATGGCGAGTAGTTAATTATGGAACGCCTTGACCGAGCCTACGCATCACCAGACTGGTTAGACAAATACCCTCTGAGCTATATTAAACATCTTCCAATTATTCACTCTGACCATTCAGCGATCTTCTACCGAACGGCCACCACCAATTGTTCGCAAGAGACCATATCAGTTCGAAAACTGGTGCCTAGGCCACTCCGACTTACCTAGTATCATTGACTCTGTTTGACAAATTCCGATTCAGGGTTCTCCCATGTATTGTTTTACCAAACATCTCTCACTAATTAGAAAAGAGATTAAACTATGGTGTTTGTATCATAAGGTGATTTGGGGTATTGATTGGAAGAATCTTTCTGCACAGCTGACCGACTCTGCTGTCAATATAGCTACTATTCCTCAGGGCAACGCGTTCATGAATCATCGTCATCAAGAGTTGGATAAGGCTACTCTAGCCTATTCTTATTGGTCACAATGATCCAAAGACAAGTACATTCAGGATGGTGAAAGCTCTACAAAATTCTTTTTTAACAGGATGAAACAGAAACAACGCTCTGCTTACATTTATCTCCTGAAAAATGCGGAGGGTGAATGGATGGACGATGTCGATGGCATTCTGGACATTGTACTCAATCATTTCAAAACTGCCTACACTGCTTCCTCCGCTCCCATGGCTTCTGACCCGGCCCATGAGGAAGCCATTGACCTAGTGCTTCGCGAAATGAACCTCCCGCAACTTTCTGCTGTCCAGCAACAATAACTTCTGCTACCATTTTCAGAAAAGGAGATCCATGTGGCAATGTTTGTGATTGGTAATGCAAAGTCTCCTGGATTAGATGGGTCTACCGCGGAATTTTTTAAAACTTACTGGGATCTTCTAGGGGTACATGTGTTTCGAGTAGTTAATCGCTTCCTTACAACGGGTTTCATCCTACGTGAATGGAACCAATCTCTTTTGGTTTTATTACCAAAAGGTCCAAACCCTGAGGATGTTACTCAATTTCGGCCAATTAGTCTATGCAATACAATTTACAAGTGTGCTTCCAAATGTTTGGTTAACCGCCTGCGGCCGTTGCTCCAAGATCTTATTAGTGAATACCAAAGTGCATTCATACCGGGTCGTCATATGGAGGACAATATCCTGATCAGTCATGAAGTAACCCATGTTATCAACAAACACAGGCGTGGGAACGTCCATCTTGCTGTCCTAAAACTTGACATGAATAAGGCATATGATCGTGTTAACTGGATGTTTTTTTTAAAGGTTCTCAAGGCCTATGGGTTTCCTGACCATTGGTTACGATTAATTCATCAATGTATTTCCACCGTCACCTATCGCATTCTCGTCAATGGGCAAGTATCTGAGGCTTTCACTCCCCAATGTGGTCTGCGACAAGGAGATCCCATTTCTCCTTATCTGTTTTTGTTCTGTATGGATATCTTGTCCCGCATGTTAACACTTGCTACGGATATTCGGCTCTTCGACGGGTTTCGCGCACACAGGTACGCCCCTTCTATCTCACATCTTTTCTTTGCTGATGATGTTGTTCTTTTCTTCAAAGCCTCAATTACCTCCTGTACGGAGATTTCCAACCTCCTAGCACGTTTCTGCCATATCTCGGGACAAATGATAAGTATGCGCAAATCCTACGTCAAATTTAGTCCCAATGTTCCAACCCTCACAGTGGATAGCTATAAGGATATCCTCCAGTTGGAAGCACGATCGTCCTTGGGCACATATCTTGGCACCTAGTGGACATCCAGGGAAAAAAGACTCAGCATTTCACCTATTTACTTGATAAGATTTCACAGAGAATTACCACATGGTACCGCTCACACTACAAAAAAAACAGCTCTATAGCGACGAATAGGATTCGTCTCTAAATCAACATATTCCGTCGCTATATGTGCTTAGAGACGGAATTAGGGACGGATAACACCCGTTGTTAAAGGCCTTGTCGCAAATTTGAATTAGAGACGGATTTTATCATTCCGTCTCTAAATTAGAGACGGATAGTTATCCGTTGCTGAATCCGTCTCTAACTTTAGAGACAGAATTTTAAAATCCGTCTCTAAATTTAGAGACGGATTACTAAAATCCGTCTCTAAATTTAGAGACGGATTATATAATTCTGTCTCTAAATTTAGAGACGGATTATAAAATTCCGTCTCTAAAGGGATGGGTGTAACGTTGATATTTTCCTGTTTTTAACGACGAATATATGTAAATTCGTCTCTAATCGGATGGATGCAATGCTGATAATTTTCTGTTATTAGCGACGAATATATTTAGAATCCGTCTCTAAATTTTGGGACGGGTTTTTGAAATATTAATCGCTCCCCTATTTAATTAAATAAATTATCTTATAATATAAAGTCTTACATAAATTATAGATCTAAACAATTATAAACCCTTTTAATTCACACTTAATAACCAAGTGCCAACTTTACATTAATTTGCAAGTCACAATATGTATTAGTAGTCATTTATATACAAAGTACAAAACAAGTAGGAACTTATAACGATATACAAAAATGGCCATCTAAGATATATGCGAAAATCACTATGTTAAGGCCTATACTAGAAGCATGTATCAAACAAAATCATTGGATACTTTGAAAGTCTATACAAAAATCTTATGCTAACCATAGTGTCAAGGGCGAGGAGAGTTAGTTTGCATAAACATCTCCACTTGTTGTTTGAAAGTCATGAAAGTTTCAGTGGTTTCAGATAGCTTTTTTGAGTTTCAACCAACACCTTTTGGGTTTCAACAAGCCCTTCCTTTGTTGCATCTAGTTCTTTCTTTTGTTCATCATTTTGTGCAGCAAGTTCAACAACTTGAGTCTCCAAGCTCTTAATGTAGTCTTTTCGTGACTTCTTATCGTGCCTTTCTTCAAATGTGGGTCTTTCGTAATATGAGTGAGCAGCTGCACCCAAACCAAATATTCTACACTTTTCATTCCACCCGCCCACAGCCTCAAAAAACAATTCATCCTCGGTCTTTTGCGTCTCACTGTCACATTCGAGGTTGGCAGATTTCTTCTTCTCAAATTCTTTCTGAAATATATAGTTAATGTCATCTATTAAACAAAAGATACAATAATAATAAAACACAAAAAAAGCAATAGTAATAAAACACAATAGTATCTATATTTTTGTTGCTATTTTTGCACAAATTTCGCCAACATGACCCCATATATACAATGAAATCCCAATTATATGGTAAAAATTTAACCTGTAAGTGACTCATACATGACCCCAAAATCAATATAAAAAATTATACCAACACACAACAATTGACAACAACAAAATAGACCATTTTTGCTTCTCCCAAATACACCATCACAAATTATAACTCCTTTGATCACTTCAAGATACACCCACTTACATGGTTGAAAATAGAATAGGGTCCATCATAACTTCAGATTAGTGTTACCATTTACCAAAAAAAGCAAATACAAGATTGTTAAGTGTGAATAACCAAAAATAACGCTTACCCACACTTCTTCTGCCTTAGTGTTTACAAATTGACCATCATTATCAGCATGACCATTGTAATATAGCTCAGCTGCTGTGGGTGTACGCTTGAGTTTCTTCTCCTATATATTTGTTGGAAAGAAAAGAGAAAAGTGTTACAAATATCAACTCAAGCAAACAATACAACAAATAAGATTAACGTAGCTTGGTTAGCTAAGTAATGTACATATTTGAAGAACTAGGCAAATAAGTTAAACTATCCAAACCAACAACAACACCCCAATAGCAGCCCCAACAGCAGCCCCAAACAGCACCCAAAAAAGCCCCAACAACACCCAAACAGCAGCCCCAACAGCAGCCCCAAACAGCACCAATAAAAATCCCCAACATCACCCAAACAGCAGCCCCAGCAATAGCCCTAAACAACACCCAAAAAAGCCCCAAACAGCACCCTCACTAGCCCAACCAGTAGCCCATAATAGCCCCCAACAGCAGCCCCAAACAACACCCAAAAAACCCCCAACAGCAGCCCCAACAACAGCCGCAAACAGCACCAAAAAAAAGCCCCCACATCACCCAAACAGCAGCCCCAACAGCACCCCCAAACAGCATCCAAAAAAGCCCCAACAGCACCCCCAACAACACCCAAAATACGCAAATATGTACGTAGACCCGAGACCACATAGAGAATGGTGGACTTGGAATAAAACGCAATAGAAATTAAATGAAACGCAAGAAAAAACAAAGATATATCATATGTTTTTGCCAGGCTTCCGTATATCACGCAACATGATATTCAAATTATAGATCTTCAAAGACTAACACATAGCGTATAGCCATATATTAGTCAGTAGTAACCAACAGCTTAGAAAATATTTTCTTTATATTCAACTGAGTACGTTATTTGTTTTCCAAATGTTTGTTTTTTATTTAGAAAATTTGTTCTTTATATGTAAAGGGGTATTATATTTAGTTGTTTACTGTATGTTCTTTTGATGGCCACAAATGTTCTTTTACAAATGGAGATGAGACATGGTCTGAACACATGTTCGCTTTTATCTAGAGAGTACGTTCTTTTTTTATATAGAAAAAAAATGAATTTTTATTACTACCTATATTCTTTTATGAAGGGAGATTAGAAAAGTCTTCAATTTTAAACTAGATGTTCTCTTTTACTAGCCATGTTCTTTTACATTTGGAGATAATACATGTTCTTTGATTTTGAATTACATGTTCTTTTTACCTAAAAAGTATGTTATTTCAATTTAAATTATATGTTCTTTTTACCTAAAAGGTATGTTCTTTCAATTTAAATTATATGTTTCTTTTACCTAAAAAATATGTTCTTTAAATTATATGTAATTTTTTTTTTTGGAGAATGAGTTAATCCAGTACTTCGTAAATTTAGTGTGAATAATAAGTCAAACTAAAATATAATATATCAATGTTTGCAAAAATGAAAACTAATAAATAATGATAGTTTATTTTTTTGTTAAAAAAAAAATAAAGTTTACATGATTATTCCACAAATCTTGTGTGGGTAGTTATCAGCGCAAATTAACCATTTTTCTTTTTTTATATTTTTCTTTCTCCTTTTCTTATAAATTCCACGCCATTCAGCGCAATTCTTGGGGAATTTTCATCATTTTGTTTTTTTTTTTTAAAATTATTTCCTTTTCTATTTTTTTTTAAAATTTATTTCTCTTCCTTCAAATTGCGTTTCATATTTAAGATCATGCGTTTTAGAGTAGGACCACATAGAGGAAGGTGGTCTCTAGTCCACCATCCACGCTTTGCCCAAAATAGCCCCAAATAGCACCCAAAATAGCCTCTAAAACAACACCAAATAGGAGGCAAAATGGCAGTCCAAAACCAGCCTAATGACAGCCAAAAACAGCAAAACACATCCCTAAAATAGTAGCAAAATAGCCCCTAAAACAGCACCAAATAAAGCAACAAAACAACCCTATAACAACAGCAAATTACCCATAATAAAAGTAGTAAATATACCAGTTTGAGCTTCACTTCCTCAGTCGAAATGGAACCTTGACGATGGTGAACCTTTTGACTTTCATTGCTCAATCTGTTTTTAGAACATTGGTTTCTTCTCCTTATGAAATCATCATCTTTTTCTCTCATTTCTTTCATACGTTCTCTTAAACTAGGAACACACCAAGTAGCACTATATGTTGGATCTGAGCAAACCTTTGACACTATACCACTAAGGCGCCTTGCACATTTTGATTGCCATTCCTTCTTCACCAATGAAGCTACCGATGGATCCCAAGAGAACTCTTGCTACAAAAGACCATACATAATTCGAGCAAAGTAGCAAAATAATGAGTCTCACTATACACATAATAATAAAAATTTGTTGCATGAAGTATTTTAGTCTTTCTTTCCCTAACCTTGAAAGCATTACACCATCTTTCCTTGACTTCTCGTGGAGTCATACCCCAATTGTAGTAAGGTCCCTTGAAGTATGTCTTATATGATGTCTCCACTACTACATCAACTACATCACGATGGACAAACCTGTAGAAAGCAGAAAATTACAATGCATAATGTAATTTTAGAAGCAAACTAAAGCTTGAATATAAATTAGGCGACATAACTTAGAAGATTTAAGTTTAGATACCAATAAGTAAAAGCTAAGATATAACCGAAAACAAGCTGAAATAACTTTGAGTTAGAAGATATGCAAACTTACCATAATTTATCAGGGTCCAAAACTAATTTCGCCTCAGGATTACCCCTGTCATCTGATACAGTTATGCCTCTATCAAGATCCCCATTGCTAAGCATCTCATCACTCCTAATATGAGTCTCACTTTGCTGATTTGTTGCATGTTTTGTTTCTGTTGCTGCATTTTCTGTTGCATCCGATTCTGTGAAGTCACGTGTCGACACAACTTTGCGGGGTCCTCGAATAATGGGACCTCTCCCATTTAAACCACCTCGACACCTATAAGTCATCTGCATATGAGATAATATATACACAATTGCACATAAAAATGATTAATAAAATCAATTTATGTCTAAACTTAAAACAGATGCTAATAAAAATGACATTTGCATATAGTAGATCTTAACAATCCCTACAAATAAAACAAGGATTACTAAATTTCATAAAATGTGATCAAACTACACCATTAAACATTAAATCATTGCATTACAATCATCATTGTCACCATCTTCATTTTCGTTACCAGCACTATCATCACCATCATCATCATGGTCTTCTTCCTCTTCTTCATCATCATCATAGTCTTCTGCCTCTTCCTCTTCTTCGTTACCAACACTCCCATGATATAAAACTGCAGCAGTCCTAGATCACCCAAACCAGCATCAACATGCAGCGATAATAGCCCCCAAACAGCCCAAACAACACCCCCAAACAACAGCCTAAACAGCAGCCCCAGACAGCACCCCAAAGCAGCCCCAGACAGCACCCCAAAGCAGCCCCAACAGCACCCCAAATAGCTCTAAACAGCAGCCCCAACAGCACCGAAAACAACCCCAAACAACACCCCTACCAGCCCCAAGCAGCAGCCCCAAACCAGCCCCAATGACAGCCAAAAATAGCAGCAAAACATCCCTAAAACAGCACCAAAACTTCCCCTAAAACAGCACAAAACCGCCCCAAACCACACCAAAACCTTGCACTAAACTGCATTAAAACAATCCTAAATAAAGCAACAAAACATCCCTACAAAAGCATCAAATTACCTATAATAAAAGCAGCAAATATACCCCTAAATATCCTTCTAAACAAGACAAGTAAACACCAAAACCTGCTAGCTCATATACAACAATTATACTCTAAATTATGTTATGAAATTTGGGGGAACATGAAGACCAAAAACCCTTAATTTCATTATACTCTAAATTATATTGTATATCAATTATGTAATTACAAACTTATGCAACAATTCACACCTCAAATTGGGAAAGCTACAAGCATAACATTCAAGTAAAATTACCAAAACCACCCAATTATAAACACATAACATATAAGAGAAAAGGAAAAATAAGAAAAACCCTTTTATTTACTAATCAAAAATCCTTTGCAAATCCAATTGATTAAATTAGAGATAAAGCTTACTAGTCGAAGTGCAAGATTAAACTTTGCTTGTCAAAGAGATGAATTAATGGGTATGTACCTCTTCTGTTTGCATTAACAGGAACAACAAGTTGTCATAACAACAACACTAACGAGAGGGAAGAAGACAAAGGTTTAGCTTATATGTCACAAGTTAATTAGGAACTATGGGGTTTTGAGTTTTGAAGAATCATATTCTTCCAATTCAAATATTAGAACTTTAAATCTTGCAATTCAAAGATTGAAACTTTACAACAATTTCACCTTCATCACATGCACGTAAATTAACAGTAAGAAGAAATGGGGTAATGGTGGACTCACCAAATAGGTCTAAGATATCAATGCAGCAGAACAACAAGAACAAAACACGGCAGCTCGAGCAAGGAAGGCATAAATCAGATCAGTAGCAACTGAAGAGGGAAAAATTGGAACGCGCAGCACCAAAGAATCGACCACCCACTGGTGTGGCGTCCCTCACCGGAGCTTCCAATCTTCGCACTCTAGGGTTTGAGGCTTTGAGCAAGAAAGACAGAGGGAAAACTAACGAAGCAGCGAGGAAAGGTGTGATTTTTTTAGATGTTGCTTTTTTTAATTTAGGATAAAGAAAAAAAAAGAAAAAAATAGAAACGCAGCTTATATTTCTCTCTAAGTTAGAGACGGAAATTAACAATCCGTTTCTAAATTACATTTAATCTTTTTGCCATAATATTTGGATTAGTTGGCAAAACAAACCAGCCACGGAATGTAAAATTTCGTCTCTAAATTAGAGACGGAATTAAAATTCCGTCTCTAATTTAGGGACGGACTGGAATATCCGTCTCTAACTTAGGGACGGATTGGAATATCCGTCTCTAAATTAGGGACGGAATTTTAATTCCCTCCCTAATTTAGAGACGACTTGTAATTATCCGTCTCTAAATGTTTTTAGCAACCGATTGTAAAATTTCCGTTTCTATTTTAGAAAATAGGTGTCCGTCGCTATATAAGCTTTTTTTTGTAGTGCCATATCTCAAGCTGGAAAGTTAATACTTATCAATTCTGTTCTTATTGCTTCAATCGCTCACATTCTCTCAGTCTTCCTGCTGCCGACAACTATTGCCAACAAGATGGATGCCATGGTAGCTAGATTTTTTTGGACCAATCAAGCTGGTAAAGGAATTGCATGGAGACGAAAGGAAATTTTGCATATGCCCAAAGGCGCTGGTGGTCTCGGGTTACGCAGTGTTTCGTTTCATAATCGTTCCTTACTGATAAAGAAGGTTTGGCGTATTCATAGGAATTCCAACCTCTTCATTAGTAAGGTTTTTGCTTCCCATCCCCTACAAAGTGTACCAACACTCTCCACACTCAATTCTTTACGGGGTCAAAGCTCTTGGGGTGCCCGGGGACTGTGCCAATCGGAAAAGATTCTTATTGATAATTACGCCTGGAAAATTGGGGTCAACTCAACTCTTCTAGCGGGTCAACACAGATGGGTCAATGGCAAGGTTCCGGTATTCCGTGATCAGACCACACTACGTACGGCGGCTACTGTAACTATCGGCTCTCTCCTGCTACCTCATCAACAAGGATGGAATGTTCCACGTCTATATTCTCTTTTCACTCCTGCGACGGCTCGTGCTATCCAGAGTTTAGAGATGCCGCAGATAACTGAACCTTCAGACATGCCTTTTTGGCCTTTGACAACTTCTGGTACATATACAACCAAATCTGGCTACTATTTACTCTCTCGAAAATCTGAAATCTATAGCATGACACCCCCTCTAGTTTCGAAATTTTTTCGCATTCTATGGGGCTTGCGCATCATGCCTAAATGGAAAATTTTCCTCTAGAAACTATGGCACAACAGTGGCTAATCTTTCGTCTAGAGGCATGCCCGGTTCGGATGAATGTCCATGTTGTGCTACGGAACCTGAGACTTGCCAACATCTCTTCAGGATGTGTCCCCTCGCTACTGTTGCTTGGCGGACTAGCCACTTGGGTATTATATCCAACTCGGTCACTTATGTGTCGTTCAAAGACTGGCTTATTGCATGGATATTTTACTTATACCGACTGGACGGGTATTCAGGGGATCGTCTACCACATTTTGTTGGCATGCTATGGGCTATATGGAAGTGTCGGAATAACTTGGTTTTCAATAGTGTCACACCAGATAGTGAAGTACTACACTCTCTTATGTCACAAGTTATGCAGCAACATGTCACCTTTCTTGCAAGGCCCTCCACAGGCAAGCAGGATCTGGCTGAGGGCCCGGGCCCACCAGGGTTCCTCATTGCACATTTTGGGTCTTCTTTTTGCGGCGTTCCCTAGCTACATATAGAAGTAGATGGGTCATGGGAAGAGAACTCACCTTTGGCAGGTATTACATGGGTTGCTGACAGTATCAATCCTAACAACAGACAAGGGGAAGGTACTTGCATTCCCGCCGGTTCCGCACTGCTGGCTGAAGCTATGGCGTGTCTCAGGGCCTTGATTTGGGCACATGGCCAAGGCTATACTATAATTGCAGTCAATACGGATTCTGCGACTGTGGTACAGAGCTTATGTAACCCAATGAGGCAACCAATATCCATTACATGGACACTAAACGACATTCACGCACTTGGCCAGGAATTTCAATGGTGTCGCATCACAAAGGTTAATCGGTCGCAGGTCCATATGGCAAATGATCTTGCTACTCGAGCTAGGAAGGGACAACTTCTGATGTTCCACCTTTTTGCTTAGTTTTAATTTCATTCTGTACGTTTTCTCGATGCCCAAAAAAAAAAAAAGTTTTTGCATTGACATGTATGAAAAATGAAAGTGTAACAATCTTTTAAAAACAGAGAGAGTCCATGCAATGACTCGAGTACTCCACGTAATCCACATACAATGAAAAAAAAATAGAAAATGCATTGCGGCTTTATATTTATAAATTAATAATAATATGGAATATCAAACCTATACATGCAAAATATAATAAGATTTGATCATGTGACTTCAAACTTAAATACTAGAGTGCTAACCACTAAACCAATTTAAATGATATTCGGTGTTATTATTTGAAAGTAAAATATTAATAAAATAAAAAATATAATTAATCTGAACATTTCCCATGCCTAAACTAATTATCATTTAATAACCGAAGTCGTCTCGTTTACTAGTATTATGTTATTTTCATTAATTTTTTTTGTTTATCTTCTCATATCTTTTTTAAGTCACGTACCCAACTTACATAATGTAAGATAGTAAGTATTAAAAAAAAGAATAAATATTATTTATTTTAGAATTCAATAAGTCATACTTCCTCATATCGCTAAAATCCAGTATTTATTTTCTCAAATCTCTAAATGATGATATTCACTAGCTAAATACAATTTTTTAGCAAAAGAGAAATACATTTTCACAGACACACCCTATAACATATTTTCTGTAAAAAAATACATTTAAATTTCAATGTACTCCTAAATTATACAGTAAGTATGTTAATATCTTAACTAGTGCCTTCCATTTTAAAAGAAAATAAAAGAAAAGTGAACATTTTATAACTTCTATCTCCCCCTATTCATATGATTTTTAGAATCGAACGTAATAAAGTCATTGAAGTGCTTTTTTCCCATCCAAATTTAACAGGTTTAGTAAAAAAATCCTACTAGTTATGACTTTCAATGTCCTTTTTTATTTGCGCTAATTTTTTAGATGTCCTAATATACCACAAATAATCAGAGGGATCACCATTTTTCTCTCACAAGTCATAGTTACCCTATTTGATCCCACTAGGTTCGTCTTTTATCCTAGCACAAAATTAAAATTGTAACTTTCTCCCAAAAAAAAAAACAAACAAAAGGGAATAGTGGAAGTAGAGTTGGCAAAAGAGCGTGTTAGTGACATGTTCTTAATACCAACACTAACTCGGCCCCATTAAATAAAATGTATGTGTCATGTCGCGTTGACCTATTTAATGAAGTGTATCGAGATATCTCAATGCTAACTCGTTCTTTTCATATTTGATTCTTGTTGTTTTAGGCTAATTTTTGACAATTTAAAACCATTTTTCTTTATCAAAAGGGAGTTTTTTTAAAAAACCATCACCTTATAAAACCATGTTTTTTCAAATAACCACCTTATATGAACTTCTACTTGAAATAATGCGCTTATATCACCCAAAAAATTTAAGTCACTACCATTTAATATATACCATGCACGAAAATGTTAGTGGAGCACACTTCTTTCTCTTCAACTTTCTTCCATTTGTGCAATGTAACTTACTCCTATATCATTGATAGAGGAAGAACCATGCACGTTGATAAAATTATTATACTCACACTAACCAAAATTTAGATTAGAATTTTTATTAGGGAGGTTAAGTCGAATCTACAACACCAACTTGGAGGGTTTAGCGTTGTGTGATAAGATGATATTCATGAAACCTATCATAGTTTCATGAATTAGGGTTTTCGGGGAAAAATTAACACCTTTAATTGGTGAAGAACGTGGTTTGAAGGCAGATATTTCAACCTCCTAACATCAAGCATGAAAAGCCATTTGACTTTAGTAAGGATAATTAAAGAAAAAAGTTGTCAAATCACAAAAAAGTAACCATAATTTTTCGCCCAATTATATAAACCTTAATAATGAAATAATATATATTACTGCCTTCTCACACAACACAAAATGTTGGAGGGAAATTGAAGAGGGAAAGACGAAGAGATTGGCCAACTAACCAATTTAATGGACGAAATTTGTTAGGTGGTGACGATTTTAGAATGTTTGGGGTGATATAAGGTGGTTATTTAGAAAAATTTCAAAAGTTGGAATTAAGGTGATTATTGTCTTAAGATCCTTATCATAATCCTAAATTTGTTTAATAATTGTGTTAAATACCTTCAACAGTGCCATCTCCATGTTGGAAACTTCAACACTAACTCGGTCCACTTTGTAAGACATGTCATACCGTGTTGACCCATCTAATCAAATAAATTGGATTTGTTGAACACTAACTTTTTTCTTTTATATCCGATTCCTATCGTGTCATTAGCTGGGACTAAACCATGTTTGCTAAATGGCTTTTTCATTGGCTTTCGGCTTTTCAATTTGGTTAAACAGACAAAAAAAAAGTGTTTTGTTATTGGCTTTTTGGTTGGCTAAACAGCTGACTTTTAAACCAAAATGAAAAAGCTGTCTGGAGCAGCTTTTTGGATATCTTTTAGCTTGTTGGCTCACAACTCTCTAATAAACAACCAACAACCACAATTAATTTTACCAATCACTTTTGCAAACAGTTAGCTTAAACAACCAAATTAAAACACAAATTATTAGAATAGGCAGTCTAATTTTAACATAAAATTTAGACGAACCTAATACTGAATTTTTTTAACAAAAGTATTACATTTCACTCTAACCCAACACTATCCTATTCATCCCTTCTCTTCTCCTTTTGTGTTTTCTTGATCCTTGAATTATAACAGACAATTTCAAAAAATTACCGAATGGATTAAACTAGTCACTAAATAGATTAAACTAGTCACCGAATGAATTATAGAATGTCATTACTGATTAGAGAAACTAGTCACGAAATAGATTAAATCGGTCCCTAAATAAATTAAACTAGTCAGTATATTTAAAAAGGTGACATGTTCTCTTCTTAGTATTGGGCTTGAGTCGTGCCTAATTTTACACTAAAAGAAGGCTGTCTCTTGCAAAACCAATAAAAATTAAAAAAGCAATACATACCGTCAATATTTTCAACAAGTCAAACAAACTAACTAAATCATCCAAAAGCCAATCATGAACTGCAGATTGCGAAACAACCAAAAAAAACCCCAAAAAAGTACAAGACACACATTCCCCTATTTCGACTATTCCCAAGGAACAAATCAAATCTACACCTTAATTGTTTTATTGCTAATTCTGTTTACCAAGATAAATTAACACTTTTAAACACCAGTTACACCACACCTTTGCAAGTAACGACAAATGTTCCAAACCGACGGTAAAAATGTTATGATCTTTGGGCAGAAATTCATGCGCCACGTTATTATCACCTTTAGAACCATTAACGCCGTTAAACACCTTCTTTATAAACAGATATATGCACTATACTATACTCTTCAAGTAGTATTGATCAGTCTCAATGAAGATCTTTACTTTATGCATTTTCTATCTCATCTCACAACTTCTACTTAACAGGTACTGGAATTAATTCACGTTATTCTTTTTTGGGTTTAAGGTTTTATTTAGCTCTTGATTTTCTGGGTTTATTTAGTTGCTTGGAGTTTTATTGATTGTTCCTCCTATAGTGTTATCATATACAAGTATGTTTAATTACATGAATTGGGTTTGAAAAATATATCATTTTGGCAATTTAGTTAGACTTATATTCGAAATTACATAGCGCTGTGGTTTTTTTTTGATCATTTTGTTACCTTATAATGTGTTTTATTATACTGTTTTTGTTACTTTAGTGGATATTCTGCTAATTGAGAGATTTCATAATTTTAATATGTGTGCTGATTAAAATTTATGAGAAATAACAAAACATACCCAGATAGTGTCATAGAGCTGATTCTTATGTTCCAATAACTCATAATTAAATGGAATAATTTAGGACCAGTTCGGTATTGTTGTGATTTTCTGTTTTTTGGTTTTTTGATTTTCAAAATCATATGATATATGTTCTATAATGACTAAAAAATTAGTCAAATTTATTAGAAACATGTTGATTTTGAAAATGACAACTCAAAAGCAAAAACCACTTGTTCTGGTTTCCAGTTTTTTATTTTTAGTTAAAAAAAACTGAAAACAAATAGCGATAACGAATAAGGGCTCCTTAGTTAATGTTTTCTGTTTCTAGTTTTCAGTTTTTTTGAAAATCAAAAACAAAAATATGAAAACCAGAAAAAAAAAGTAGTTTCTAGTTTTCTGTTGTCAGTTTTCAAAGTTGACATGTTTAGTTTAAATATGACTGATTTTAAGTTCATTATACCCCTTATATCATATGATTTTGATATCCATAAAACCAAAAACTGGAAACTTATGATGCCAAATGGGCCCTTAATTTTGCTACTAGATTGAAACCCAAGTGGCAATGGAATAATGACGGTTGAGGTAGGATCATATTGTAATTGAGGATTTAAGCCTTTAAGGAGGTCTGAATGAAATGTTATAAATACTTAGGTTAAGGTGCCACATTCTAATTAACATAATAATATGGGTTTTCTTTAGCTGTGGGGAAGTGGGAAGAGTATCATTTAAAGTCAAGGAGGGGTAGGATTACGAGCCGAATATAATGGTCCTTTTATGTTGTTTAGGAAGTAGTATGAAGTAGAAACCAAGTTTAAAAGCTGGTTCATGTTTTGTAGAAGCTTGTCTCGCACCAATTCAGATATGTGGTTCATGAGGATGGCTTGGTCCATGTAGCTCATGCCCGAATGTGTGACGTGATGGATTATTGTGTGCCGAGATGGTGTGTGCTTGTATGTTAAGCCACACAAGTAAATAATCCTAGAACAAGTCATGTGGACATGTGCGCTTTTCCTTGATCATGTTTTTCACTTTAAGTATTGTGCATCTTATTGCAATTATCTCAATTCTCATAACCTTTCTTCATTGGATGGATGATCTATATGTAACATCCCCTTAAAAAGGTAAATAACTTCTCATTGTAGAAACTCAACATTTTTTTTGGCCTTACACCTATAGACTAATAGTTAATAGGGTGATGTCATGCTAGTCTTGGATGGAGAGAGTGAAGGACTATATCATCTTGCTAATAACATGTAATTTGTACGGGATGCAAGATACATTTAGAAGGGCGGTGAATAAACATAAATCATTCTTGTCAGGTTAGCATCTACAAGTTTATGCAATGCACAAGCCACCCATGCTGTGACACCACCAAGAGGTTGGAATTCTTATGATTCATTTTGTTGGACAATTTCTGAAGAAGAGTTTCTGAAAAATGCAGAACTTGTCTCTCAACGGCTACATGCTCATGGATATGAGGTCCTTAATGTGATATTGAGCTTTTTGAGAAATTTTATTCCTCCCCCCCTTCTCTAATCCACTGAACGCCAACATTTCCTGTAAATTCTTTATTTCCTTGCAGTATGTTGTGGTTGATTACCTCTGGTATAGAAGAAAGGTGCCCGGAGCTTATACAGATGCTTCAGGATTTGATGTAATCGATGAGTGGGGAAGGATGGTTCCTGACCCTGATAGATGGCCTTCATCAAAGGGTGGAAAAGGATTCACTGAAGTGGCCAAAAAAGTGCATAGCATGGGATTGAAATTCGGCATTCATGTTATGAGAGGAATAAGTGCACAGGCTGTAAATGCTGACACACCTATCTTGGACACTACTAAGGTATCACTTCTTTTAATGCCAAGACTCGTGAATGAACTCCTCCCTTTTTGTCATCTAATATATCAGGTCAAAATAGATGTTTGTGCGATTACAGAAATGACTTTTTTTGCCTGCTGTAAATTACAAATTGATAGTTTATCTTTCCTATTTGGTCTTTTTGCTTCATTCAGGGAGTTGCGTATATAGAGGGTGGAAGGAAGTGGACAGCAAGTGATGTAGGGTTGAAGGAGAGAAAATGTGTGTGGATGCCACATGGTTTCATGAGTGTGAATACAAAGTTGGGAGCAGGAAAAGCATTTCTGCGATCACTCTATGAACAATATGCTGAGTGGGGAGTTGATTTTGGTAACTTTCATGGCTACCTTAGTACCTTATTGGTACAAAGTTGCATCATTTTCTACATATTGATCTCTTTCATCTGAGCTTTAGATCATTTTCTTTGTAGCATTTTGTCTTAATTCTGCAGTGACATGATCTTCCAATTCTTAGTTCTAATGAATTTATTATGCTTACATCTAATTCCAATTTTGTTGTTTTACTGTGTCTCTGAATGTCATTGTGTCTTCGTATGGTATACTTCAAAATTTTCAAGTCTACGAGAACAATAGGTTTGCTGTCCTTGCATTTAAACATCTGATATGTATATGAAATGCATCCGGGTGTAGAATCTAAAACTTTGAAATAGAAATAGTCTCTCTCTTTCACCCTCTAAAATGCTTACCTGTAACTTTGGTCACAACTCACAAGTCGGTATTGTGCCGCAGTATTGACTTCTGTTTATTAAACATATTTTTTCTTATTGTTTTTATCTTGAATCAGTGAAGAATGACTGTGTTTTCGGGGATGATTTGGATATTGAAGAAATTAGTTTTGTATCAGAGGTATTAAAAGTTCCCTACTTCATTTAAAATACTCCATTGCTGCCAAAACTTTTTACTAGGATTTTGCTGGCTTTGTGAAGGTTCTGAGAAAACTATCGCATCCAATTTTATACTCCTTGTCCCCTGGCACGAGTGTCACACCGGCTATGGCCAAAGAAATTAGTGGACTGGTCAATATGTACAGAATAACTGGGGATGATTGGGACACGTGGGGCGACGTGGCTGCACACTTTGATGTAGCAAGGTGATTATACAGGTTTCTGTTAAGCTATCTCTTTGCTTTACCTTCTCAAACATGTAGCTGCGTGTAATTCCCCCCAATATTACTTTTTCGATTTCCTGATCACAATGCTCCTTTATCTTCTGTTGTTAAGAGATTTTGCAGCCGCGAAAATGATAGGATCCAGAGGTCTATTGGGGTTGTCATGGCCTGATTTAGATATGTTGCCACTGGGATGGCTTACTGATCCGGGTATGTAATCTCACATACTCTCTCTGTTTCAACAAATGTAACACTAATTTTCTTGAGCAGTTTCAAATAAAATGTAACACTTCCTTTGTTGGGACATGGGCCGTTTCTATCTCTCCCTCATCCAAATGCAGAAGTCCTTTTCTTATTATCTATCCCCTCTTTTTATTAAGTGTGCATAAACCAAGTGTTACTTTTAATTTGATATGGAGGGTATATTATTGGTGGGTAACTTCAATTAAAGAACTGTTCAAAAATATTGGAGTAATGCAATATTTTTGTAAAAAGGTTTTATTTTGACATTTTCAGATAGTTAAGCTAAGGTCGCTAATACTTTGTATACCTGAATAAATTAGGTTCTAACGAAGGTCCACACAGGAAATGTAACCTGAATTTAGATGAGCAGAGAACTCAGGTGGGTGAAGCTCATCTAAATGCGATTTCTTTCCTTCATAGTGCTTCTTGTACTTTTAATTTTTTAACTTTTTGGGATGTGAAACTAATTTTTCCAGATAACATTGTGGGCTATGGCGAAGTCCCCACTTATGTTTGGAGGAGATATGAGAAAGCTTGATGACACCACGTATAATCTCATCACAAATCCTACCGCTCTGGAAATCAATGCTTTTAGCTCAAATAACCAGGAGGCATGTTTTTCTTTATGAGTGTTTGGTTGGGGTGAAAACTTTTTGATCTTCCCTTGTTCTTTTGTTTGGAAAGTAAAGCATTGAAAATTGGTTCAAAATAATTCTCCCTAAGGGTGTAATACATTTTCGAATGCCAGATTTTCCGCCCTATTCTTCACCTTCCTCTTTCTTTTCTCCCATCCATCCCCCCTCCCCTTTTATTTCCATTCTTCTTTTCTCCCCAACTTTTTATGCAAGGACCTTTATATCTGTGTTTTCGCTTGAAAAGCATTTTCTCATGGAAGATTTCGATTCATAATGTTTTCTGTCCAACCAAACGGAGCCCAAATTCTAGAATTCACTTGAAAAAGTGAAGTTTGCAAGTTGTACTAACAATTTTTATTGATTTTCTTACAGTTTCCTTTTGTTACGGGTTCTCCTCCTAAAAGCGACCCCTCATCACATTCAGGACATGAGAAATATTATCGGAGACCTCAAACAAGTTCTTTGGCTCTTGTGAGCTGCAAAGAAACTAAAGCAAAAGGCTGGGTGGTTCAGTCTGTTGACCAGGATCTTGACCAAATATGCTGGAAGAATAGTTTTGAACTTGAAGCACCCTTCTGCCTATACAAAATAAAGGCACGAGTTACATCGTAAGTCGTAATTAATTCTCTTCCTAAGTTCCGTAATTTAAGTACCAAATTGCCTTACTGTTAGCTTTGTAGTTTACTGATTGAAGATGAAATGATATTATAGAGATGAAGAGGTCTATGCAACAAAGTATTACGGCAAAACTCATCTACTAGCAACTAACAGAACAGCACTTTGCATCGACGCTTCTCCAAAAAAGAGGCTTACTTCAAAAGAATTCAAGAGAGGCTCTCTATCTCCATGCAAAAGGGATGCCAACCAGGTATGTTTTGGTACAAACTTTTGTTGCTATATCCTGGAAAATTATGCAGGGTGGCCTCAACCTCACTGTGAGTAGTGGTCTCCTAAGAAGCCATACTTTGAACCATTGACCTTGAGGTAATGGGGCCTGGGAGCTAGTCCCAGCAAATTTGCTTGTCTATTTTGGATTGATAATAATGATGGCAAGACTAAGTATACTCCCTCTTTCTTTATTATTTTTTCTTTATTCTTATTTATTACTTGCTCCACTTTTACCTGACTTGTTTACTACTAACGCCCAACCTCGACAATATGTTTGATCATGTATAGCAAAGGTACATTGAGACAAAACCTATATTATATTGCATAATCTACATGTCAATAAAAAGAATGGGTCAAATGGGAATATGTGAATGGTGCAAGAAGACAAACTGTAACAACTTGAAAAAAAATGGAGTGATATACTAGAGCAACTTCTGCTATTAAGGGCTAATGCAGTTTAATTTTGCAGATGTGGGACTTAAGAATTAATGGTACTCTAGTGAACAGTTATTCTGGTTTATGTGCCACTATAAAGACAGTTGAAGGTAGTACATCTGAAGCATATATCTCAATACTTCAGGCTCACAAATTATAGAAATCCTCTCCTCAACTGTTTGTTTCGTTACTGTAGCTAAAGCTGTTCCGGAAGGGATTCGGTCATGGATTGCAACTGGAAGAAAAGGTATGGTTTCTACGCGTAAGGGCATATCACACAGAATTCAAGCACTGAATTGCCTATAGTATCTTTACTCGTTGCGAAATTGACATTCTGAAAGATCACTTTCCAGAAAACATCTGTTGATAGGGTTTGCCATCTGAACTAATCAGACTGTTGTGTAATTTTCCAGGAGAAGTTTATCTCGCCTTTTTCAATCTGAACCAAGGGAAGACAATAATGACGATGCGCCTGTCGAACCTGGGAAAGGTACTCCCTGGTGTAAAATTCAGAGCCTTATCCAGATGCAGAGAAGTTTGGAGCAGTCGAGGCTGTCATATAAGTAAAGGGTCAATTTCCATAGACGTAAAAGCGCATGGAGCTGCATTACTTGTTCTAACTTAACAAGAATGCATGACAAGAAGTCGTCTGGTTTGTTATAGGGTTCAGATTCTATAAGATCCTGGAGTTCTTAGTTCTAGGTCATCGGATACATCCAAGTTTTTGCGTGTTCTAGTGCTTTTCCACTTGAGGTTTCCTTCTGATGAATCCAAATGTTTTTCAATGGCAGGATTCGTCAAAGCCTGAGGAGGAGGTTTATGGGGGGTGGGAAAGAGGTCACTCCCTCTTTTTCTCTACTTGCCAAAACAAAGTTCAAAAATATAAAGTTCATTTTTTCATGTTGTCCATATTTTCTCTTATTCTTCAATTATTTATGGAAAGTTTCCATATCCTTTATTTGAATGTGATGAACCTATCTTTTCTTCTCGGTTTATATTCGACAAAAAATGATTTGTCTATCAAAACACGAAACTATTTCGGCTGAATCTCGTACACCCTTAATTATACATGTTGCGTAAAAAACATCTATATAACTGCGGTTAGCAGACCAATTATATATGATATTATATCTTCATGAATCTAGGAACTTTTGCTTGCATTGTATTATCTGGTCTACGTATCGGAACTGATAACATTCGAGATTATGTAGGATTGTACACGAAAGATCTTTTTTGGCTTTCTCTTTAGCCCTATGCCTCATTATCCTTAACAAAGTCATGGCATGCTCAATTATCTCTGAACCCAACTATGTTAGGTTCTTTAACCATTGTTGTAGCTCACCATATGTATTTGATGCCTCCTTATCCCTATCTAGGTACTGACTAACTTTCATTGTTTACACATCATATGCGGATTAGTGAATTTCTCATAGTTGGTGCAGTTGCGCATGCAACCTCAATTCATTATTTCATGATAAAAATGTAGAACTATTAGATCGTGGGATAAGTAATTCGACTCATTCACATCCAGATCATGAATGTTTGGAATCTATATTATGGAAGGAGACATTGCTTTTGCTTATTCGAATTGAAGATTTGAAACTTTAGCATGGGCTCATGAACGCACAGTCGCACACCATTGACCAATTTGATCAGATGGAGAGATAAATCGGTGGCTCTTTCCATTGTACAGTCAAGATTAGTTGGATTAGCCCACTTCTCCGTAGGTTATATATCTACCTGCATTAGCATCTGGTATTCTTTATTGCTAGATTTGTAACTATCTCCTGCAATTTAGGAATTCTTATACTGTTACGATGTTATCCATCTACAAAATAATGCGCAACACAACTGGTTTTAAGAAACTACTAATCTGTTTTTGACTTATAATCCTGTCAACTTCTTGTTGTCCTGTTGCCTGCTATCTGGTGTGCCTTGGCATATGACAGTTTGTGGCTTCACGCTGTTGAAGCTGCTTGATAACTAGTAATAATAGTGGTAATGAAAATAAATTTAAACGTAATTTTGTAGTGAAAGCCTCGCGCGTGTGCTCATGGTAATGGACATCATCTCCAAATGTGTTTTTCTTCACAAATTTCCGTTAATATTCTATACATCTAAGTATTAATTCGACGGTAATGAAAACTTGTATACAAAGAGAATTAATTGAGGATGAATAATGCATGGACGTTGAGATGATACTTTCTCTACACATTTATTATCGTACAGGCTATGAAGGGTGATAAACGAATGTAGCACAATGCCTTCGTGCTCTCCACGTCTGCCTTTGCTGTTAGCCTCACAACAGCAATGCTCAAATCTGACAGTTCATGCGTCCTTCTTTGGTAATGTGATACAATAATTGATAATGTAAGTGTACTTTCCATGGCTGCCTTTCGCATCCTTCAAATGCAATAGTTGATACTGTAGTTAAGTCTTAAGTGCTTGAGTGGGGGTAAGGCAAGAGTGGGAGAATTGGAAAATCAGTTCATTGACCGCATAAATAAAAGAATTATGTCCACGACTCTAATACAATTACTAAATATAATATGGATTATATTATGGAGATAATAAGTTCATTAAATTGGATTGTCTTTACATCTTGCTAGGAAATGATATAGAACTTCGGATTAGTACATAATAAACCCGAAATCCAATTAAATGGATACTACAAGGTCACACTTAAATCAATTTGGATCAACACAAGAAATACCTAGAGCCCAGAAAGGATTATAGGGTCGTCGGCCAAAGAGAAGTAAAGGGGAGGGTTTCGTAACCTAATTTATTCCTAAAATTAGGTGTGGAAACCATAAAATATAGTCAGTTTTTCGCTCAATATTTTCACTCTCTTTCAAAGTCACGTAATATTAACTCCAAGAAAAGAAGAGCCCTCCTTCCTTCCAATTAGCATTGGTGGAGTGTTGATCTGAATTGGTGGACCAAGTAGAGGAATCTCAATTGCGGTTCCATCTCAGGATCTTGGCGAGTTTTGTGAAAATCACGCATCAAAGGTTAATTGTATATTATTATGTGATCCATGATTGTATATGTATGAGATCATGTTTAAGTGCTTATGAATATGATTCATGAAATTCCACTTATAGTACTTATAATCCTACATTGGTATCAATTTTTTAGCCTTTTGCATATAGTATTTTGGTCATAATAATTAGATTTATTTTGATGTGTTCATGGCTAAATTTTAATTTGATTAAGGAGAGGAATTGAATTAACGATTGATTTATTTAATTGAATTAATTAAATGGTGATTTAATTTGCTTAATTTTGAAATTAAGTGGCCGAAGATTTTGAAAATTCAACCCTAATATTTCAAAATTTAAATTCTGAATTTTAGATATCTAAATTTTGAATATTATATTCATATTATTAATCTAATTTTCATATTTAAAAATTGTTTATGTATGAAAAAATTAAAGTGAAAAGAGTTTTATATGAATTAGAGATTAGTTTATGTGAATAACTCTAAAATAATTAAAAAGGAGATTTTAAATTAATTTTCTGAATTAGGCATAAAAGAGTTTATGTTTAATTTAATTAAGATCGTTAATTTAATTTTGCCAAAGATTGTAAATTTAATTTACTTCAAACAAAATAAAACAAAAAAAAATTAAGGAGGGAGGAAGAGGAGCAGCCACGGTTGGTGGCGGAACCACCGGCAGGTGGGCCACAGTGGCTACTCCGGTGGTCTGCCGAAAGCAGTCGGCGAGGGAAGGGTTCGAGGATAAGGTTGGTTCAGCCAGAATGATTGGGTAAAATATTAACTAGTGCTGCAAATTATCAGGAAAGAGAACTGATTTGGATTTGAAACCGCTCACATTGAGAAACACAGCAAGCTGTACAGAAAATGAAGGCCACGTTATTCACGGAGTGTCTTTTTGAAGGAATCTGCAAGCTGTACACAAAGAAGCAATACAGACTTGAGTCATCATGATAGATCAACAGCAGTTATTGGAAAAACATCCATTGGTTGTTTCATTAGATTTAGGGGATATGTTTGATTTCATGATGAGGAGTTCAGCATGTAGGTCTGCATGGCTTTCTCTCATTACGTTGAATTCAACCTCAAGCTGTCGTTGATTTTACTTCATCTTCCAAGTTCTTCCTTAAAGTGTTGTTCCATCACTTTTATGTATTCCTCCAGCTTTAACAATCTGTCATCCATTGTTCTGTTGCGATGAATTACTTCATCCAGCTTACCATAGAGGCGAAGAGTACAAGATGGTCATTAGCAAAATTACAATACTTCCTCCATTTTTTTTTTTACTTGCAATACTTTTTTTTTTCCAAATTTGGGTAGGAGAGACTCACGAGAGAGGTAGAGAGGACAAAAAGAGAGGGCCCTATGTGATTGAAGAGAGATAGAAAGAAAGAAAAAGCAAAAATAAAAAGTATTGCAAGTAATTAATTATTTATCTCTTAAGAAAGTGTTGCAAGTAAAAAAAACGGAGGAAGTACATGTTTTTTCATATTGTAATGTGTATCTAGGATGACTAAATAATTGGTAATTTGATATGATAGCATGCTCTCATAAATAAAGAGCAGGGTTGTTCGTGAATATTATTTGACTCGGGGCAAGATAAAAAAAAAAAAAGGACACTTAACACACAAGAGATTAATAAAATATACACTTTATAGATAACATATAACCTAAAACTGACTCACTCAACAGAAAACTTGATCAATATTTAATAATTCCTCGGTCTTAGTAAGATCTTAACACTAGTTGAGACACTTAATTTAAGCCGATGAGTTGTAGTATAATTATCAAATGTTATTTTTATAAAAAAAGATCATAGATTTGATAGGAATTGGTTGGGTATTTTTCTTATTGAAAAGAAAAAGTTTAGCATTTTTAATTGTTAAAGATAAAGCAGTGTGGGCCAAAAAGGGATTTTAACATCATTTATAGTGGGATAATGCTAAATATAAGTGTTTAAACGAATTTGAACATCCAAAAAAGAAAGTGTTCACACTATTTTGGAATGGAGAGAGTATTCCGTAAGCACCTGATAAACCAATCACTTGAATATAATTGGAATATAGACATATATAATTAAATTAAAATATAATATACTGGTGATGAAAAGGGTAATAAAAAAGGCAAGTTGAACTTTTTGCAAAAAGAAAAAAAAATAAAGTAACGATGGAATTTTTTATATGAAAGCGATGAATTGCCATGCCTCGGAACTGAACCCGCAAGCTCTTAACACCCGCGCATTGATACAATAAAAGATACCGGCCTTGTTTGACAAATAGAGTTTAGTTGTTAGAGTTTAGAGTTTGCTGTTAGAGTTTTGACTTTTTGTTCAGCAAATTTGACTGCTGATTTGACAACTTTTTTTATAAATGTGTTTGGTAAAAATTAACGGATTACTAAAAGCTTATTGCCATTTGTTTGTGTAAAATCACATTTATAGACATTTTAATACATATGTGTAGTATTATTATTAGGGACAAAAAGTCATTAAACATATTTCTACCTAATCCTCTAAAGAAAAAGCTCCTAATATGAGCTTTTTCATTTTGAGAGTTTTCATTCCAAAACTCTCTCTAAAACTCTCTTTTACCAAACACCACTTTTAGAGTTTTTGACTAGTCAAAACTCTAAAAGTGGTCCAAACCTCTTTTTGCTCCAAAACTCTAATTGCCAAACACCCCCACAGTCTTTACAAACTAGGTATCTTTGAAACTATGCGCTAAGTAAAGTTCTTATTTCAGATTTAGGGGCCCTGGCTAGGCGCCCCACTTGCTCTGGCCCGAGGCAGGCCTCGATAAAGAGGTATTATGGGGAAGAGCATCCAACAACCTCTATTATCTTAAACTGACTTCCATATGGTTTTTCTCTTCTGTAAACCATCAATTGAGCCAGCAAAATGGACCAGGCAAGAATCTCATACCTCATATGAATGAGGAGAAAGGGCAAATAGATAGATTTCAAATCATCCGGTAGATGCTATGTTACTTAGACCCTTCATTATACGTCACCAAATACTCGTATTTGATCATCACCACACTCACATGGGTTATCGACACTTCATTACTTCATTTTGGGCCAAAATCATAGAACCTTTTTTCATAGAATATTTGTTATGCAACGACGTGACATTAGACCGAGTTAAAGGAACGTGGTCGTAGTTTTAGCTGTTGGCATATTATTCGAATAATTGATCAAGGATTGTGGCATTGATATATGGAGGTCATGGGAGACTGTTGGTAACAACCTCCGAGATCTATGGGATTGCGTCAAAGAGTGGAGATATATAAGGCGCACAGATTAAAGTGAAAGGAGACAAGTTTTTTTTTTTTTTTGAAAAGAGAAGTGCATTAATCAAAGGGACAATGTGTCTATAAGTACATAAGGTGTTACAATACTAGGACAATGACGCTCCCAACATTGCTCAACACCAAACGGCACAACTCTAGCAAGGTTATGGGCTACACAATTCCCATCCCTTCTAACATGAGAAAATGAAACCGAAGAAAATGCGTCACATAGAAAGAATATCCCCAAGTATGGCATCCAAATCTGAGAAAAAAATTGCTGCTTTAGTTAGTCGTTTGGTAGTTAATCTGAGACAAGTTAACAAGTATCCTTACTATCGCTTTCCTAATATTCAAGCTTAAAAAGCACATTGTTAAAAATTACTTACTTTTTTCCATTATTATTTACTCTTCCACAAGTTGTATATAGATTGATCATTTTAGGGTGTATTGACTGTCACCCACTTTGAACGTCAGTTGCATATAATAAATTGGTGGACTCATATCCACCCACGATTTTTTACCCAGCTTTATGGGATTTTTCCGCGTCATCGTCTCATTGTGTAATTCCCTATTGATTAGGGGTGTGCAAAAAGATCCGATCCGAAAGATCCGATCCGATTATCCGTCGATCCGATCCGAAATTTCGGATATCCGATCCGATTTTTTATTTTCTAATAATTCGGATCGGGTATCCGGAAAAAAAATCGGATTTTCGGATCGGATACGGATCGACTTTTTTTTGTTTCGGATTATCCGAAAAACCGGTTTAAATTTTTTTTTAATGAAATATTGGGCACTTTGCTAGTACTGGGGTCTGGGCTCCTACTTTAGTTTAGGAACCCTATTCAGTATTCACCCCACGCATGCTGCAACCTGTAGGAAGGCCACTCGTCTCTACTCTTCTCTCTCCTCAGTCACGGCAGAGTTCAGGCTGGTCTCCAAAGTTGAAGCAGCAAGATGACCCAGATCCATCCAATTCTGGGTGATTTAAATTCTTCACGCATTATATTTGTTCCCTTCTTCAATTCTGAATTTATGAGTAAAAAAAATTGCAAGTTGAATGAACTAATTGGGTTTTTGGTTCTTTTTGTACTACAAATGAAATTTTGCTGGTACCTTAATCAAACGGGAGCATATACACTTTCATTAAACAAACTCAAAAGATTTGGAATTTTGCTGTTATCTTACTGACATCATATTTAATTACTTTCATTAAAACGCATTTTCGTTTGATTTTATTTTATTCGTTGTCTTCTAAACTAGTGTTGCATGTATGTGCTAGTTGCACAACAACGTTATGGGAGGGAAGTTCTTGGATGAGCTTGGGAAGCTTTCTAAATTGATTTTATTTTTTTTATGTTGCCTGCATCTTACATTATTACTCAATTGATATGGTTTGTATTGTGAAGCATATGGCATCATCTTTTGATGATACTGATGACCTTATATTTACTACTTCTCTGTACTTGATGAAGGATGAATCTGAAGATTTAAATTCACAGGAGGAAAACGATTCTTGGATGATCCTAAAAACCGGATTAGATTTCGGATAATTCGGATCGGATATCGGATCCGATCCGATCCGAAATTTTCGGATCGGATACGGATCACTCTTTTGACGATCCGAAATTTCGGATCGGATCGGATCCGATATCCGATAATGCACACCCCTACTATTGATCCCCCTTGCATTTAATTTCTTTAAATCATCAATCTGAATGTTGACGTCCCAATATAAGCTTGTGATGTTAAGGCGAAAATTCAGCGTAAACAATTTGATGCCCAACGTGGGGCCATCATCCAGATCTTACATTCTTTTTCATAAACGATAAAACATTCAATTCTTTCCATATCAATGGATCCCGATGAGATATAAGCCGCCTATGCAAATGAAAGCTCACATGGAGCTATGAAGAAGGACAACGAGCGTTTGTCCTCTGAATTCACTAAGTCAAAAGACGAAGTTCATAAATTATAAGAAGAACTGTCATCAACAAAGGCGTCCAAGCAACAACGTCCTCGCAACGTCAACAACGTCCTCGCAACGTCAACAACGTCTCCACCATGCAACCTTATTCAGATGTAGAAATCATCGACTCCGAAGACAAAGATGACGCTGTCAAGGCAGAAGGTGAAGCAGATTGGGGAGACTAAACTCCTAAAAACGATCCTCCCAAAGAAGGAGATGTTATGGGTAAGAGAATGGCTCTGATTGAAAAGCAAAATCGTCAAATGATGCAACTATTGTCTCAACTACCATGATCTCCAACCCCAAGCATCGTCGAGCATCACGACGGTTATGCAGCGTTGTCATTCGTTGAAGAGATCGCTAAGGCAACATTGCTAAAGAAGCTTAACCTCCCTGTCCTGACTACCACCTATGATGGTTCTACCGATCCAATAAAGCATGTCGCCCTATACAAGCATCATATATGACAAGTGTCCATTCCGGGGCACCTGGTTGAAGCATGCATGTGCAAATCCTTTAGAGCGATGCTGACTGGACCAACTCTCAAATGGCTTGAATCTCTTAAGCCAGGAAGCATCGACAACTTCTCAACTCTATTCAACAAGCTCTACAACAAATTGAAGGGAGTCGCAGCGTTGAAAAGCATACCAACGACTTATATGGCGTCGGCCAGAAAACAGGACTATTCGCGATTATTGTAATCGCTTTAATAAAGAAATATTTGGAATCAAAGATTTCGACGCTTAAATTGCTATTGGATGTTTCAAGAAAGGACTCATCCCCCGATCGAAGTTATAACCGCCTCACCAAATACCCATGCACGACATTTGAAGACGTTAAGTCCAGAGTGTTAGCCCATGCGCGGTTAGAGGAAGACGATGCAATTCTTAACACCATATTGGTGCGTCATGTATTAGAAGGCTCGAGTGACCGCAATACGCTTACACCTAAAATACACCTTATCCTTGCAATCGGCCTAATCAGGTACAAAAGTTAATGACGTGTCGGAATGTGCACGTACAATCGCAAAGACAGATCTCAACGCGTATCTTGATCTCGAATCACATGGTTTTTCGATCGATGTTGGAAGCGTAGTAAACGGCCTGGCAAAGATCGGTTATCATGTTCGCAGGCCAAGAAAAAGTGAGACGAAACGCTCAAAAAGATCAAACCAAATGGTGTCAGTTTCATCACGACCATGATCACCAAGACTGAAGACTGATAGATCTAAGGAGGGGAAGTTGCATTCATTTTGAACACAAGAAATTTGCAAGACCTTCTCAGCGACAAAGGGAAAATGTCCTCTGATAAAAATCCGCCAAAGTAGAATCCACCTGCGTCCCCTTTACATGCTAAGGTAATCAATGTAATTTCTGGTGGATCTGATGTTTGTGAACTAATGTACTCAGCAGCCAAAAGGCTAACAAGAGAGGGTTCCCCATACTCGTTAGAGGTACCTAATGATTGCAGTTCAGATAATGAAAGGAAATTAGAGGCGATGTTCATCGCCTTTGATGACGAAGACATCCATGACGAAGAGCATCACGACGGACTGGTTGTAATACCCCATATTTTTAGTACTCCCTCGTTTCCTAAAGATCTTCCCACTTTCCGTTTAAGGGTGTTTCCAAAAGATCTTCCCTCTTTTGCTTTATTCCTTATTTGGCAAAATAAATTTCCCTATTTACCCTCTCATGTCACTATCATATGGTCCTCTACCTACTTTAACCTCTTTTTATTTGTTTATTTATCTTAACCCCTTTCTCTCTCTCCTACTTTACTCACACCATGCCCCACACAACTTGATTTTCCTTAGTATCTGTAGGAACAGTAAGTGGGAAGATCTTTAGGAAACGGAGGGAGTATTTATTTAAATAATTAAATATTTATTTTCTAGAATAAATATTTTAAGCAAAGGGTATTTTAGTATTTTTATTGGTTTTAAATTATTTTGGCGGGAATATGGCCCCAAAATTGGATTTGTTAAGCTTTTGGTAGTAAATCCTAGTCAAATTTTTTTTTCAGAAAATCAAAAAAAAATTTTTTTTTTTTGGGGTGGGGGGCATATATTCCTACGGGATTTTATGGTGCTTGGAGGGAGTTTTGTTTTCCTATAACTTCCAAAATTTATGATGGAGGTTACAAATCTTGGTTTAATCTCCTAATTTATGGTGAAGGTTACAAACTATTTAATTTTGAAATTAAGTACTACCTATTCTACTCCTATAAATACCCCATACCTTAAGCCATCTTTTCTACACAAAAACTTTGAAAAATCCATACTCTCTTACTTCAAAGTTCTTCTTTCTCTTCCTATCTATTCTAGTTTTATATTTCTTATTCAAGTTTCAATTTTCTTTGGTTTAAGAAAAATATTTTCATTTTTCTTACTCAAAAATATTATGCTCATGATAGGTCATTCATGTTTAAATTCATGATTAAGTTCATGTGGTTCATGATTAAGTTCATGTGGTAAATTGCTTATTGGTTGGTTATGAGAAAGCTCAAGTATAAGAATAAGTGAAGATACTAGTATACTTTTGTGCAAGATCAAGGTACGTAATGTAGCTAGATCTTTTAGAATATGATTTTGTGTGATAAAGTTGTTTATTGATTGAATGATTGGATTGGTTTAGAAATTTAGTTTGAAATGGTTAAAATATTTTATTATTCACTATTGGAAGTGAAAAGAAGGAATGATTTTATCAATTATTTTTATATAGAAGTTTTGTTATCCTTTTTGGAAAATTAAATTATTTTTACAAGGAAAGGTTGATTGGTTTTTATGATTTGAATCTTCAAAAAGTTGTTTATGAGGAAAGGAGGTTTATTCATGACTTACAAGTCATATTATTATTATTTCCATTTGATTAATATCAAGAGATTCAAAGTCTACTTGTTGGCAATTATAGTTATCCCTTGATATAGCTCCGTGATGGGATGATTAGCTTGGGGGTGTGCACACTTAGCAAAATAGAAGGGGAGATAATAAGAGGAATTATTTTCAGGATTATTTTTCTTCCAAGTTGTTTGGAAAGAGTTTGTTCTTAAAAGGTTATTCTTGAATTATTATTCAAGTGTTTGGAAAGAGTTTATTCTTAAAAAGTTATTCTTGAATTATTATTAAGTGTTTGAAAATAGTTTATTCTTAAAGAGTTATTCTTGAATTATTGGTGATGGAGTTTTCGTAATGAAAAATTATTACGAAATGACAAATGTGTTACTTATCTAGTACATTTCGTACTCGGTTTAATACTGAGGCATATTTCCTTTTTCCTATTTGGCTTTGCCATGTTTACCTTTTTGGTAAGCAGTTTTGCAGGTTAATTTTGGATGTGCATGGGAGCATACTAGGAAGGGGATTTTCACCTAGATTAGAGTGTTTTATTTATTTTGAGTATTGAGACAATATTTACTTTTATTAATAAAGAAGTATTTTTATTATTGGTTAAAGTCTTCCGCTACAAGTTATTTTGGTTAGTTAGTAGTTGGTTGCCGAAAACGTGTTAGTCACGTGGCGGTAATACTCCTAAATTACTCAAATATTATCTACTAAATTATTTATTTAAAAGTGAGTAATTTGGGGGTGTTACACTGGTCATCTCCTTGACAGTCAGTAACTGCTTATGACGATGAGTATTGATCCATGGCGGTATCTCGACCAACATCCTATTTAAAAGCGCCTTAGAAGGTATGGGTCTTGATGACAGTGACTTATCAAATAAATCATCAGTCCTGGTCGGATTCAGCGGAGAGATGCAACAAACAGTTAGCAAGATCACTTTGCTTACCTACGCCAAAGGAGTAAACTTGCAGACCAAATTCGATGTCCTTGATTGTTCGTCAGCATACAACTTCATCCTCGGCACACCTTGGATCCATAAGATGAAAGCAATACCATCCACTTACCATCAAATGCTCAAGTTTCCCACCAAATGGGGCATCCAAGAAATCAAACGAGAACAAAAGGCTGCTCGAGAATGCTATTGCTTGTCGCTCAAACCACCAAAGGAGACCGTCTAGCAATTGACAAGTAGATCGGTGTCGGATGAACCTACCGAGTAACAAATTGATGAAGCGGTGCGTGATCCAGCTTTCCCAAAGTACTGTACGAATTGGAGCGTCCTTGCCGCTTGAGTTACGAAGTTAGGTAATTAATTTTTAAAGTCTAACAAGATTTCTTTGTATGGTCTCATGAAGATATGACAGGTATTAGCCCAAACGTAATCACCCACAAGTTGAATGTCGATCCGGAGCATAAACCCGCGAAGCAGAAACATCGCAAATTCGCACCTGAATGCAATCAGATCATACACGACGAGGTTCATAAGCTGACCGACACATGTAAAGTGCGAGAAGTTAAATACCCTGATTGGTTGGCTAACGTCGTTGTTATCAGCAAGAGATATGGCAAGTGGAGAGTACTTATCGACGTCACAGTTCTGAACAAATCTTGCCCAAAGGACCGTTTCCTACTTCCGCACATAGACGCCATGGTCGACGCAATGCTAGGTCACGAGCTCCTAAAGTTCATGGACGCATCCTCTGGTTACAATCAAATACTCATGCACCCCGACAACCAAGAAAAATGGCATTCGTCACCGACCACGGTATTTATTGTTATAAAGTTATGCCCTTTGGATGAAAAAATGCAGGTGCAACGTAGCAACGGTTGGTTAACTAAATGATCAAAGAGAAATTCGGCTACACAATGGAAGTCTAAGTTGACGACATACTGGTAAAATCCAAAAAGGGAGATGATCATATCCAGCATTCTTAGAAGCTTTCGACGTCCTCAGGAAATATTGTAATACTACTTCTTATTGTTAATATGTTATTGTTCATAAATTTTATAATATTTTATTTATTAAAAAGGCTTTTATTTATTGAAAAGGCTTTTCAAAAAGACTTTTAAAAAGATTCTGAGTATTTAAAATAAAGTTTATCCCAAATAAGTATTAAGCCTCGGTAACTATTTTTAAAACCAAATGTTTTGTTTAAAACAAAAACAAAAACATTTTAAAGGATTTTACAAAGTTTTACAAAAAAGAAAGAGAAAAAAAATTCGTTGCAATCTGAAGAAGTATTCGGCATCAACTCATATCCTACACCTTTCCACAAGGAACAAAGTCTTATATCTTCTTTTAGTTTCTTATCTTCTTAATTATCTAAATTACTGTAGTTATGTTTTATGGGATAATCTATATCTTTTCCTAAAGTTAGTTGGATGATCTTAAATATTAGCTAGATTCTAGTTCGATTGATTTATCTTTTTCCTTAAATTCATCTTTTAGTTTCCTAGTTCTAGTACGACTCTACCTACCCAAATAGTATAAATTAGAGCTGATCAACTCCAACCTATCCCGATTTTTGGGCGGATTTGGGGAGAATTTTTTGGCCTGCAGTCAGCTCGATCGACCCATTTTTTTTGCTTTGGGTAAGCCAAAAATAATTTTTTAGTCTATTTTTTGGCCCGACCTGATTTTGGCCCGAAATAACGGGCTTTGGGTACAAAAAATTGGCCTGAATTTTGGTCCGGCCCGGCCCATGATCACATCTAGTATAAATAGGAGCATCCTCCCCTCATATTCTTCATACCAAATTTGAGAAACACATGTCTTTTATCAAGTTTAAACACACTCTCTCTCTTAGTGTACCGTTTCTCTTTCTTCATTAGTAGTCTTTTAATCTTCATGGTGCGTGTATATGTAGATCTTTAATAATTGTTTTGCCAGCGTAGTGTCATGTTTTTAGGGTTATAATTTTGGATTGAAAGCATGTTTAATGAGGTTTTTTTTGTTATGAACTTCTTATGTTTTATATGAACATGTTTGAATATTTACGAATTTTATTAATGAACTTTCAATCAGGTCTTTAGTTGAATATTGTTATAAAGTTTGATATTTGAATTTAAATTCAAATATTTTAGAAAGAGTTTGATCTTTAAATTCATGTTTATATATTTAAAAAGTAGTATTTTGAACTGTTTTTTTTTTCCAAGGCAACCTCTTGAGCAAGCTACTTTTATTATGTCATTATATAGATAATTTTATTAGAATTATTATTCTTTTTAAAGGAGGATCATTTCTAAAGGAATTTTATTAAATATATATGATCTTTTATAATTGCTTTATAAGAGGCAACGACTTATTATTTATTAGCAAGAACAGTAGCTATTATTATTTACCCATACAATGGCTTGTTATTATTAGCAAGAATGTAGCTATTATATTGTTTACCCATGTACTATTTTGTATAAGTCATGTGGAAAAGGTGGTAACTCCTCGTATTAGACTCAGTAAGGAATATTAAACTTGGGGGCTCTGTGCACACTTTAGGAAAGGTACCTAAGCAAGAATTTTTTTTTAATCTATTATGGAAGCCTATTTTAAAACCATCTATACAAATATATTAAAAGATGTGCTTAACAACATCTTTGCGCCACGTGGCACCCTCCTACTACCACCAGAATTTTGCCACGTGTCTGTTAACCAACAATGTCAAGTGGTCATTATTTAAAAAACAAATATAATGAAGCCTAGGCTCGAACCCTTGACCTTATGTAAGGATTTCCAAAGAATCACCATCTAATCTAACGTCTCTTAATGATTCATGTTTTCACAAAATTACAGATATGTGTTGTAATTAGTTAATGTTATTAAACATGCCCCTTGCATCTAAATTCGCATGTTCATTATATGCATGATACCATTTGAACAGTAGTGTTGACCACTACAGTATGTACTACCCTTATATTTACAGTAATACTATAAACGAAATTTGATCATATGTCTGTATTTTTTTTTTTTTGATAAGTTTTTGGTTCATTGATTATGGCCATTGAATTAGGCAGAGATTACAACCATTAACCAAGTTTAGGCCTGAGCGCATACAAAAAATACCATACTCCCACGACATACATACAAACTAAACCCAAGCCAAGAATTCGGAGTCACGAACTAATCCCTTCGTTGCCAAGGAGTCAGCAACTACATTTGAGCTTCGTTTTTTGTGGACAATACTAATGTTGAGCAGATTCTTTATGGCATTTCTAATGAAATTCATTTGGAAATTTAAATTCCAAGGTCCACCTTTGTCGATGTTGCACCATGATACTGCATTTGCGGAGTCGAATTCAATGATAATGGCATGATTTTTGATTTGCTCGCTGCTCAAAGTTATCTGAATTGCCCGGTAAATTGCGATTACTTCGGCCAAATTTATTTCAATGGGAGGGATAGGGCATGAGAATAGACACATGAAGTTTCCCGAACTATTCCGCAGGACTCCGCCAATTGCGGATGAGTTTTTCCGCAAATCCACTGACGCATCCACATTCCATTTGAGGGAATTGGATTAAGGAGGAGACCATAGAGCTGTAGGTACACTCGGAATATGGTGACAGTTGGAGCTCGAAAGACCAGACCAAGAGAGACAGTGAGGATTGCGCAAAACCTCATTTGAGGAGTATGGGAAGAGATCTTCCCATCCCTTCACCCACCAGCTCAGGCGAAGCAAGACATGAGTTTGAAGCTGCTCAAAAGTGCATGAAGTGCTGTTGAAAACTCGTGCATTTCGCTCTTTCCATATGGTCCACACTATCACAAAAAAACTCGCACACCACACTTTTCTGAAAAATTTCCCACGTGACCCAAAAGACCATTGCTCGAAGGTGCCTCGGAGTGTTGAAGGAAAAACCCATGTCAAGTTCCATAACTTTAGCCACCAGCCCCACAGATTTTGTGCCAAGGAGCAATGCAAAAGAAGATGATCACTGCTTTCAAGGAGAGATTGGCATAATGGGCATTGAGATTCATTAATGGGGATAATGCCGCATGAACTCAGCTTCGCTTTTGTGTTTATTTTCCCGAGCAAAGCCATCCACGTGAAAATTTCAATTCTATGTGGCACAAGACCTCTCCATATCCCCTTGATAACATCATGTTGTTGAGAAGAATCATTTTGTGCAAGCTCATAGCAAAAAGATATTACCGAAAAAATACCGGACTTATGTCGAGTCCATGAGTGAGAATCATTGTTGTCCATTGATAGGTGAGCTTTGTCAAGGATGAATTGGAGATGGTTACGTTCTTCAATGTCACGCACTCTCAGAGCCCGGCTCCATGAGAAGCTCCATACCCATTTTCCCCCATCCCAAAAGCCAAGCGACGCCACTGTTGCTTGCTGGTTTGTGGCAATAGAAAATAATCTTGGCAGCAAAGTTTTGAGAGGGAGATCCGTGACCCATAAATCATGCCAAAAAAATGTTTGAGCACCATTTCCCACCCTTTTTTTGCAGCTTGAAACAGCAAGATTTTTTGCATTTTCATTCTTCATTACCGAAGCACAAATGAGCCTCCATGGCCCACCCTTGGATGGTATGGTGATGCTTTGAGTGTTGATGTGCTGCGGCAAATTATATTTCGCTTGAATGACACGCCTCCAAAGGGCATCCGGTTCATTGAGGTACCTCCATATCCATTTGAATAAAAGGGCGAGGTTTTTATGGAATAAATTCTCGACACTCAATCCGCCTAAGGATTTCGGCAGTTGAATTAAATTCCATGAAACAAGAGCAAATGGCTTTTTTTCCGATTGCCCACTCCATAGAAACCTTCGCTGAATTTTGATAATCTCTTCAATAACACCTCTTGGAATGGGAAATAGGGACATGAAGTACAAAGGGAGATTGGAAAGGCTTGCTTTTATAAGTGTAATCCTCCCTCCGATAGATAGTAGCTTCCCCTTCCATGAAGCAAGTTTTCGGTTTATTTTCATGATTACGGGATCCTATGCGCACCGCTTTGAGACACTCCCCCCAATAGGCAAGCCCATATATGTAAATGGAAGACTCCCGACTTTGCAGTAGAGGTTGGCCGTGGCATTTCGTAGCCATGATTCGCCTGTGTGGATACCAATTAAGGAGCTCTTATAAAAGTTAACTTGTAACCCGGAGGCAAGATGGAAGAGAATGAGGATTTTTTTTGATGTTGAGAAGGTACTCAAGCCTAGGAGGGCAAAATAAAGAAGATCGTGTCATCGACGTAATGTAGATGTGTGATCTTCATCCCCCCATTCACCACTTCTACACCTTCCCATAGGAACATACTGGTGGCTTTTTGTATGAGCAAGCTCAGGGTCTCCACGGCTATATCAAAAAGAAACGGTGATAGGGGGTCCCCTTGGCGAAGGCCCCGGTGAAGCTTGAAAGGAGCAGTTGGAGAACCGTTAACCAGGATAGATGCTGAGGCGCTCATTGCACATGCTTCAATTAATCCAATTCCTCCTTTGCAACGGAAAGTGCATTTGAGATAGGACCCAATCCAAAAAAACCCAGGAGATACTATCAAAAGCTTTGTGGAAGTCTAGCTTTAGGATAGCGGTCTCAATGTTTCTTCTTTTGCACCTTTCTATTATTTCCCCAGCCACTAAGGCTCCATCCAAAATTTATCTCCCCGCAACAAAAGAAGATTGGAATGGACCAATAAGTGTACTCATCACCAATTGAAGCCGACGTGCAAGAATTTTTGCGATGATTTTGTATATGCAACCTACCATACTTATAGGCCTAAAATCCTTGAGCCCTTCCGGATTATCCGATTTTGGGAGCAAGGCAATGAGAGCCACGTTCGAGCCCTTCGGTAAGATGTTTGTACACCAGAATTTTTCCACCATCCCATACACATCCTCCTTAATTATTTCCCATGCACTTTTTACGAATCTGAAATTAAACCCGTCGGGCCCTGGTGCCTTTTGAGGATCACATGAGTTCACTGCCAAGTCAATTTCATCCCGAGTGACTGGAGCTATGAGCATGTTTGCTTGATCATGAGAGAGTTTCTTGAAAGGCAAATCTGAAAATATTGGCCGAGAAGTGATGTCGTCATGGAAGATATTCTTGAAATATGATACTGCTTCTTGTCTAATACCTGCACAGTCAACAAGGTTAGTACCATTAAATTTTAATGAAGTGATGTGATTTCTTCTTTTTCGCATAGTGGCCGTAATATGAAAAAATTTTGTGTTTCGATCGCCCTCTTTTATCCATTTTGCTCGGGAATTTTGAGCCCAGTATGTTTCCCTCCGCTTCAGCCACAACCATAGCTCCTGTTGAGCATTTTTTCGCTCTTCCACTTCTGAAACTTCTAGGTTTTAGTTGGTTGCCAATGAATCAATACTTTGAATTTGGTCCCCCAGCCTGGAAATATTAAGGTCAATGTGGCCGAAAGTCGAGGTATTCCAGGTTTTTAGATCTTTTTTGACTGCTTTGAGTTTTTCTTCAATGGGAAGGGTTTGAGAGTTGTTCCAGCTATTTTTTATAAGTTTCAAACAGTCTGGGTGTGTAATAGCCCTGGTTTTTAAGAGCGTTTATTTAAACGTTAAATATATTTATTAAATTAATTACATTCCGAAAACTTTTATTTTATTTGAGTTTGTGGAATGTGAATTATATTGTCGTGTTTATAATATATTTATTTATTTAATTTTATGAAATTATTATTAGTAATTCATATATTTAGTTTTATGTGAATTAGTTTAGTTGAATTTTGCCCAAAATAGAAACCAAAACCCAAAACCCTTTGTCGGTTATTGTGAAAAATACCAAAACCAATTTAACTCCCCATTTTCCTTGGTCGGTGGTCGGTTGGATAAACCCCAAATACCCCCTTCATTTGTCGGTTTGCTTAATGAAACAAAACCCCAGCCAAACCCTTTCTTTCCTCTCTATCTTGCCGTGAGAAAACCCAAAGGAAACCCCAAAACCCCAAATTCTCTCTCTTTCCCTTCCTTCCTCCTCGCCGGTATTTTACGGCGTTTGCTCGCCGGTGATGCTGCCGGAGTCGTTGCTGGCAGAACCTTTTCCCCACCTTTGCTCGCGTTTTCTCTCTCCTCCCTCGAAGCTCTCTCTCTCCTCGTCGTGCTTTTTGTTCGAGGTTGTGCTGCGCTCGCGACGCTGTTGTTCGGTGGTGCTCCGCCACCACCGCACGTCGTCGTGCTGGTGCTGGTTGTGGTCGTGGTGCCGTCACTATTCGGTTTTTCCCTCCCCTGCTCGCGTAGCTGTTGTCGGTTGATTGCTGCTGCCGTTGTTGTTTGTCGTCGCTGTTATTGTGGCGGCGTTGGTGCCGTGTTGCTGCTGCACTCCTGCCGTCGTGGCACTGGTGGTTGAGTTCTCCCCCCCCCTTGACGATACTAATCCTTTTAACCTCTATATATGATTGGGTTGATCTTATTTATAGTTTAGAATACAATTCGATTAATGATTATGAATTGATGGTTGAGTGTGAGAATGACTGTTGTTGAATTGTTTCTATTGGTTTGTGAAATACTTGGTGATGTTTGTGTTGGTTGGCTTGTGAAATTCATGGATTTAGGATGGTTGGTTATATGGGTATGATTATAGTGATGTTGAATCAATCGTTGTGAATTGAAGGTTCAATATGAAAGTGTTGTCTTTGTTCATTCATGGTAAATGTTTGTTCGTTGTGATTGGAAGCCCAAATTGAGGTAAGTCTTAGAGATGAGTGATCATCTTAAGTGTGGTTTTGATAATTTGGAGAAAGATGTCAACTTTAAGTCCTTAACTTAATTTAACGAAATCCTTAATTTAGTGGGATTAGTGGTTAACGTATAATTAATTGTAGATTGTGGAAATTTAGTTATTAATGAGTTAGTTTTATTAATTATGGATCTAGATTAGTGAAGATGTGGTTAATAAAGTATTTTAATTTGATAACTATAATGACATAAGATGATAAAGTCAACTATTGACTAGTGATTCACTAAAGTAATAGTGTGTGTGTTTAACTACATAAATCAAAGTGAGTTAAGAATTACCTTAAAGAAGTCCCACTTAGATAATGACATTGTTTTAATGAGATAAACTCGCTATGTATGACCATGAGTATGATCTGTACTTGTTTTTATTACTGATTGTGTTAATAAGAACTCAGCTAATGGTATAACTTGGATTCTATTTTGTTACTTATAATCAACCTATGATCGATGAAACTTGAGTTGTGTGCTTTTGGTTAACTCTCGTTAGTTAATTCTAAGTAGAGACTTAGTAATATTGTTGTGGATATTTATTGACATGATTAATTACTACTAGTTGTGGCTCACAATCTTTATGTTGGTAATTGGAATTGAAAAGCATATATGTATCGATTTGAAATTGTATTTATAAGAGTTAGACGATTATGTTTATCTACGGGGGAAATCACTAGGTTAGATACAAGTTGCTAATTACTTTAATAGTCTTGATTATTGGAGGATGATTTTGGAATGGAGTATCATTCGGAACTATGAAGGAGATTGTAATGTTAGAATTGTTATTCGGTTGGTTAAGGATTTGAGTGCAATATAGAAATCAGTTTATTCAGGTTTATTTACGAGTCGAGCTAGCTTTATATTCTCAATATAATTGTTGGTAGCACAATTAGGTGCTTGATTTAGGTACGGTTGTGAGTTATGTTTAGTTTGTTTAGTTTATAATTTGGAATTGTGATTATGAATTGGGATGCAAGTCGATGTAGCTAATATCATCGAAGTTATAGATGATTAATTAAGGATTAAGGAAATTAGAATGTTAAAGGTTGATCATTTGTGAATTGGGAATAAGTTACGATTACTTTTTATAGTTTAGATTAGTCTAATTTTGGTTATTGATTATCAATGTTATTTTGAGGTGATTGATGGAGGATGGCTATATATGTAGACGTATATAATTCAAGATGACATGGGAAATCAAGTCATCATGCTTTGAGGTTTCGCATAATTGTTATAGAGTGGATGTAACCTTTATGTTCAGCTATATATTTAAATGCTCCTGTGTGTTATATGAATATTAGATATCATATATCGTTTATAGTAATGCCCATGATTATAGATGCATCTCTATGAGTTAGTTGTGAATTGCTATTAGATTATTATAAAGTATTCTTTTTGTTCAGTCATTGGAGTTTTTCGAAAATACTATGTTTCTTAAAATATGATTTGGTATGATAATGAGGAAATGATTCAATATGAGTTAAGACCAGATAAGGTCGAATATGGTTTATGTTATGAGTATTGAGGATTCAAGTATGAATCATAAATATCTTATTTTATAAATATGAAAGTGAGGCATGAATAGGCCCCGAGTTAGGGCGGGTAAGTCCCTATGGTTGCCTTCCAGGAGGGCGAATTCCTGGCGTTATAGGACATGTCCGGGTAAGTCTTGCAAGCATAACAATAAAAGGCTGGGTGACGACCCTCACTAGTTTGGAGACAGCTGGTACTGCGTGGTACCCCTCTCCACTCGCGTTCATGCCAAACGATCGGATTTTGTGAAAATATAGTAACTGAGTTGAAAGGTTGATTAAATGAGAATATAGAAACATGTCATTGTTGAGAGTCATCTTACTATATGACTGATGAAGTATTATGGAACGTGGAATTTGGAAATGTAATATGTATGTTCAACAAGAATATTGCTGCTAAGTATGCTATGATTGGTGTGATTGTTGAACTTATATTGATTGTGTGAGAGTCGTTTTCAAGTAAAAACCACCAAAGCATGTGTTACTCTTGTTTACGGGTTAGTACTCAGCTTTGCTGATGTGTATATGTTGTTTTGTCATTTCTGTGGCCTGTCACTTGGTGGGTGGCAGTATCTTAAATGTTTCAGGTTGAAGCCGTGAGTTATCCTTTTGCAAGTTGAAGCTAATACAAGTTGGAGCAGTATTATAGTTGCTATCGAAGTGAGGACGCTTGACTTTGTAATAGTTAATTGTTTATTTCTATAATCTATTTCTACATTTAAGAGTCGCTAGTTAGTGCTCCTGATTCTCTATCGGTTGTTGCTCCGCGAAAGCGTTGAGGTTGTTGACTTTGGGATTTGGAAATATTTTATAAATTGAAATTGCAACAGGTTTATATTATTTCTCGCTTTAGCGTTGTCCTATTTTCAAAGGAAACTCTGCCGGATTTTCTGTAGAAATTTATGGGAATAGAGTCTGAGAATCAGAGCGTAGTTATAATAGTTAATTTATTTGAATAGAGTTGGGAATTGAGTTCCACACTCTCCGATATAGTTCGGTGAGTGTGATGGTAATAGTCCGAGTTACCTCGACTAGAGTCTCTTTCGCTGTGCTTAATCCTTTGTAAGCTGGTCGGGAAATTTGGGCTGTTACAAGTGGTATCAGAGCTTGAGTAGTTTTTGGATACACTGTGATCTCCACATCATAGTGTAGGGGTTGAATATAGGTCTAATGAATTGACTAAAGAGTTAGGTATAAATGAATCAAGTCGTATGAGTGTTTGCGCTTACGCGTGTACTATATGAATCCATTTATTCAAATGGGTATTACGTGTGTGTATTTTGCTATTGTGTATATTATTATCTTGTTATGACTTGATTGTTCATAATGTTATTTTACTTAAAAGTGTGTATTTCGAGAAAACTTGTATGATTTGTTTAGGTAAATGAATTTCAAACGAGATCTCTGTCGATGAGATGATTGAAATCCAATGCCAACAAATTTGCCCCTTTTGTTTTCTTTGCTCCTCGATTTCGCGAATCAAGTTGAAGTAGAGATACGAAAGATGATGGTAGAATGGAGGCTGGCCATTCATGTCTTTGGAGCTTGAGATTTTAGTTTTATGAAAATAATTATTTGTAAGTTTCGGGGACGAAACTTATTTTAAGGGTGGTAGAATGTAATAGCCCTGGTTTTTAAGAGCGTTTATTTAAACGTTAAATATATTTATTAAATTAATTATATTCCGAAAACTTTTATTTTATTTGAGTTTGTGGAATGTGAATTATATTGTCGTGTTTATAATATATTTATTTATTTAATTTTATGAAATTATTATTAGTAATTCATATATTTAGTTTTATGTGAATTAGTTTAGTTGAATTTTGCCCAAAATAGAAACCAAAACCCAAAACCCTTTGTCGGTTATTGTGAAAAATACCAAAACCAATTTAACTCCCCATTTTCCTTGGTCGGTGGTCGGTTGGATAAACCCCAAATACCCCTTCATTTGTCGGTTTGCTTAATGAAACAAAACCCCAGCCAAACCCTTTCTTTCCTCTCTATCTTGCCGTGAGAAAACCCAAAGGAAACCCCAAAACCCCAAATTCTCTCTCTTTCCCTTCCTTCCTCCTCGCCGGTATTTTACGGCGTTTGCTCGCCGGTGATGCTGCCGGAGTCGTTGCTGGCAGAACCTTTTCCCCACCTTTGCTCGCGTTTTCTCTCTCCTCCCTCGAAGCTCTCTCTCTCCTCGTCGTGCTTTTTGTTCGAGGTTGTGCTGCGCTCGCGACGCTGTTGTTCGGTGGTGCTCCGCCACCACCGCACGTCGTCGTGCTGGTGCTGGTTGTGGTCGTGGTGCCGTCACTATTCGATTTTTCCCTCCCCTGCTCGCGTAGCTGTTGTCGGTTGATTGCTGCTGCCGTTGTTGTTTGTCGTCGCTGTTATTGTGGCGGCGTTGGTGCCGTGTTGCTGCTGCACTCCTGCCGTCGTGGCACTGGTGGTTGAGTTCTCCCCCCCCCCCTCTTGACGGTACTAATCCTTTTAACCTCTATATATGATTGGGTTGATCTTATTTATAGTTTAGAATACAGTTCGATTAATGATTATGAATTGATGGTTGAGTGTGAGAATGACTGTTGTTGAATTGTTTCTATTGGTTTGTGAAATACTTGGTGATGTTTGTGTTGGTTGGCTTGTGAAATTCATGGATTTAGGATGGTTGGTTATATGGGTATGATTATAGTGATGTTGAATCAATCGTTGTGAATTGAAGGTTCAATATGAAAGTGTTGTCTTTGTTCATTCATGGTAAATGTTTGTTCGTTGTGATTGGAAGCCCAAATTGAGGTAAGTCTTAGAGATGAGCGATCATCTTAAGTGTGGTTTTGATAATTTGGAGAAAGATGTCAACTTTAAGTCCTTAACTTAATTTAACGAAATCCTTAATTTAGTGGGATTAGTGGTTAACATATAATTAATTGTAGATTGTGGAAATTTAGTTATTAATGAGTTAGTTTTATTAATTATGGATTAGATTAGTGAAGATGTGGTTAATAAAGTATTTTAATTTGATAACTATAAATGACATAAGATGATAAAGTCAGACTACTTGACTAGTGATTCACTAAAGTAAACTAGTGTGTGTGTTTAACTACATAAATCAAAGTGAGTTAAGAATTACCTTAAAGAAGTCCCACTTAGATAATGACATTGTTTTAATGAGATAAACTCGCTATGTATGACCATGAGTATGATCTGTACTTGTTTTTATTACTGATGTGTTAATAAGAACTCAGCTAATGGTATAACTTGGATTCTATTTTTGTTACTTATAATCAACCTATGATCGATGAAACTTGAGTTGTGTGCTTTTGGTTAACTCTCGTTAGTTAATTCTAAGTGAGAGACTTAGTAATATTGTTGTGGATATTTATTGACATGATTAATTACTAATAGTTGTGGCTCACAATCTTTATGTTGGTAATTGGAATTGAAAAGCATATATGTATCGACTTGAAATATGTATTTATAAGAGTTAGACGATTATGTTTATCTACGGGGGAAATCACTAGGTTAGATACAAGTTGCTAATTACTTTAATAGTCTTGATTATTGGAGGATGATTTTGGAATGGAGTATCATTCGGAACTATGAAGGAGATTGTAATGTTAGAATTGTTATTCGGTTGGTTAAGGATTTGAGTGCAATATAGAAATCAGTTTATTCAGGTTTATTTACGAGTCGAGCTAGCTTTATATTCTCAATATAATTGTTGGTAGCACAATTAGGTGCTTGATTTAGGTACGGTTGTGAGTTATGTTTAGTTTGTTTAGTTTTATAATTTGGAATTGTGATTATGAATTGGGATGCAAGTCGATGTAGCTAATATCATCGAAGTTATAGATGTTAATTAAGGATTAAGGAAATTAGAATGTTAAAGGTTGATCATTTGTGAATTGGGAATAAGTTACGATTACGTTTTTATAGTTTAGATTAGTCTAATTTTGGTTATTGATTATCAATGTTATTTGAGGTGATTGATGGAGGTGGCTATATATTAGACGTATATAATTCAAGATGACATGGGAAATCAAGTCATCATGCTTTGAGGTTTCGCATAATTGTTATAGAGTGGATGTAACCTTTATGTTCAGCTATATATTTAAATGCTCCTGTGTGTGGTATATGAATATTAGATATCATATATCGTTTATAGTAAAGCCCATGATTATAGATGCATCTCTATGAGTTAGTTGTGAATTGCTATTGGATTATTATAAAAGTATTCTTTTTGTTCAGTCATTGGAGTTTTTCGAAAATACTATGTTTCTTAAAATATGATTTGGTATGATAATGAGGAAATGATTCAAGTATGAGTTAAGACCAGATAAGGTCGAATATGGTATTATGTTATGAGTATTGAGGATTCAAGTATGAATCATAAAATATCTTATTTTATAAATATGAAAGTGAGGCATGAATAGGCACCCCAGTTAGGGCGGGTAAAGTCCCTATTGTTGCCTTCCAGGAGGGCGAATTCCTGGCGTTATAGGACATGTCCGGGTAAGTCTTGCAAGCATAACAATAAAAGGCTGGGTGACGACCCTCACTAGTTTAGAGACAGCTGGTACTGCGTGGTACCCCTCTCCACTCGCGTTCATGCCAAACGATCGGATTTTGTGAAAATATAGTAACTGAGTTGAAAGATTGATTAAATGAGAATATAGAAACATGTCATTGTTGAGAGTCATCTTACTATATGACTGATGAAGTATTATGGAACGTGGAATTTGGAAATGTAATATGTATGTTCAACAAGAATATTGCTGCTAAGTATGCTATGATTGGTGTGATGTTGAACTTATATTGATTGTGTGAGAGTCGTTTTCAAGTAAAAACCACAAGCATGTGTTACTCTTGTTTACGGGTTAGTACTCAGCTTTGCTGATGTGTATATGTTGTTTTGTCATTTCTGTGGCCTGTCACTTGGTGGGTGGCAGTATCTTAAGTTTCAGGTTGAAGCCGTGAGTTATCCTTTTGCAAGTTGAAGCTAATACAAGTTGGCAGTATTATAGTTGCTATCGAAGTGAGGACGCTTGACTTTGTAATAGTTAATTGTTTAGTTTCTATAATCTATTTCTACATTTAAGAGTCGCTAGTTAGTACTCCTGATTCTCTATCGGTTGTTGCTCCACGAAAGCGTTGAGGTTGTTGAACTTTGGGATTTGGAAATATTTTATAAATTGAAATTGCAACAGGTTTATATTATTTCTCGCTTTAGCGTTGTCCTATTTTCAAAGGAAACTCTGTCGGATTTTCTGTAGATATTTATGAGATTAGAGTATGAGAATCAGAGCATAGTTGTAATAGTTAATTTATTTGAATAGAGTTGAGAATTGAGCTCACACTCTCCGATATAGTTCGGTGAGTGTGATGGTAATAGTCCGAGTTACCTCGACTAGAGTCTCTTTCGCTGTGCTTAATCCTTTGTAAGCTGGTCGGGAAATTTGGGCTGTTACAGGGTGAGTCAGCCAAATGTTTTGAAACCTAAATGGCTTTGGCCCCCAGTCTATGTTATTCGAGTTCAATAGTAGGAGGGAATGATCAAACAAACCACGTTTCAACAGACTCAAAGTAAAATTTGGGAATTCCACTAACCATTCGGTATTCAAGAGTACTCTATCTAGTTTACTCTTAGAAAGTCCATGAAACCATGTGTAACTCCCATTTGAAGCTGGTATTTCATGAGGATGATGTCTTGGATAAAATTGTTGAAATCATTAATACCCCTTTGTGATGCGGCTTGACTTCCTCGGTCTGTAATTTCTCGAATTTCGTTAAAGTCTCCCATCAAGAGACAGGGAAGTTTCACCAAATTTCAAAAATCGGAGAGCTCATGCCATACTTCGCTTCTCAACTCATGGCAACATGGGTTATACACGTTTATTAAGCAACATTTGAATTTGAGGCTGGTGATGGTGCCACAAATTGCGGACCAATATCTCTCTGCTTGGTGAGATTCAATTTGGAAGAAACTCGAGTTCCACATGGAGAATAACCCACCTGAGTTTCCCACCGAAGGACTGAAAACAAATTTGACATCAGGATCATTCCAAATAGAGAGTATGTGGTTTTGGCTGAAGTTTTCGGATTTGGTTTCTTGAATGAAAACAAAAGAAGGGTTATGTTTTTGGATTTTTTTTCGAAGGTAGCTTTTCTTGGGTCTGGCATTCAAGCCACGAATATTCCAGGATAAGGCTATCATGGGGTTTTTTTTGTGATTGAAAGTAATAGAAAGAGAGGGGAGAAGGGAGATTCAAGATTGGTAGGATAACCAATCCTGTTTTTGCTTTTCGAGAATTTCGTCGAATCTTTTTTTGGATCTCAATGGGCTCACCATCGAACTTCATGCCGACCTTGGTAGCCATGTCCATAACATCCTCAGCAGTGATCGATCCAAAGGTGGAGGAGGTCTGGGAAGAGGAAGGAGTCACTAGATCTGTTTGGGTGGAATGTGCAAGGGATAGATGTTTTTTCTTTTTTTGGGCTTTCTTTTTGGATTTTATGAGCTTCCTAATATTGTGGGCAGTTTTTAGGGAGTTGGGGATAGTGTCTTCAAAGCCAGGGGGATAGGTTGGCCCAGATATGGAGGATGAGGAGGTGGACCTGGCAGGTCTTTGCAAGGGCCCATATCTGTTTGAAACCGGAACCTTTGGAGGGGAGTCATTATTGGGCGGACCAGCCCAAACAGGATCAGTGGGGATAATAGCTAGGCTTTGGTCTGGGGAATGTGGGGAATTTTCAATATTATTATGCCATGATGGCGAAATAATTGGAGGGTCATGATTGGCTTGGTGTGCATTTTTGGAAAGTGGTGAGATTTTGTCGGCTAGAGGTGATAGTGGGGGTTGGTTGGATGGGAATTTAATGTGGTTGTCTGGGGTATTTATGGTGTGCTCATTGGGAGATGTAAGGGCGCTGTCTTTTTGGATTTCGAAATCATTATTGGTGGGATTTTACATGTTTTGGGAAGTGAAGGCGTTCCTAAGAACTTAGATGTCTAGGCCTAGGCCGCATCCACGTCTAATATATTGAAAAACGTTCCTCAGAACGCATATGTGCCACGTGTCACCATCCCTCATTGAGTAACATTCTATCCACGTCTTTCTCATATAGTAAAAATAAAAAAAAAGAAGCATATGTGAACATTAGAACCCACAATCTCAAGTATGAAAGAAAGAGATCCAACCATCACTCCACTATACTATTATTACTTATTTTATCAAAATTAATGATGATATATGAAAAGAAAACTTTTGAAATTCATATAATGAATGGCATGACTTTTTAAAATGAGCATGAGATAACTTATTTAACTACTGCTAAATTGTAGCACGAAAAAACCCCGGGCATTGCCTGGGTCGAAACACTAATTATAATTAATAATAAGCATTTTTAGTAAATAAAACCTTTTAAAATATACAACTAAATATATGGAGTTTTACCAGATAAATTTTTGCAAAATTTTCGCAAACGAAGGCAAGATAAAAACATAATATGCATTAAAATAAAAGTTTCAAGTCGCAAATCGCAGGACATTGTACATTCAAATCTATCACCTATGCAAATAAGTCAGTTGGACATGTAAGATCAGCAAAGAAAGAGACGTTGAATTAGACAAAACAATAAAAGATGGTGGCGTTTAAGTTAGTTATCACTTGTCCCTTACACCGTGTTTGTTAGGGAGTAATTAGATTGAAAAGAAAAGAAATGGAAAAAAAAAAAATTCCATGTTTGGTAAAACAAATCATAAGAGATTAATTGAAAACAAAAGGAAGTTAGAGAAAAGAAAATTTGATTAAATCCCCCCCTTACTTTCCTTCCAAAGTTGAAGAAATTTGAGAGGAAAGAGATAATTAATTAAATTCCTTCATATAAACCAAACATTAGAAAATTTAGTTCATTTCTTTTCCCATCTCTTCTCTTTCTTTCCTTTCCTTTCATTTACTAAAAAAAACGCAAAAGTGGTGATTAACCAAACCCCCCCAGCTAAGGTTAATCAAAAGTGAGATTAGGCCCCACAAGTTTTACTTGTGGTGATTAAACCCCACAACTTTACCTAAAAGTGAGATTATACACTATTACCAACAAACCATACTATTGAAAACTTGTCATATATCTTTGTACACTTTCTCTGTTCGTCAAAATATTTGTCATTTTTAAAACCAAATACTACAAATGCTTCACACTCGGCCACTCCGTGACATGAAAAAGGTTGTACACCCATCTCTCTCCTACTTTTTACCATATCCCATTATACTTTCTCTTTTTTATCTCCTTCCATTTCCTTTTAATTTATTCACTTCACTTTGGGGACGAATCAAGGAGGAAGTACAAAAGTATAAGAAAGAAACTAAAAAGTGTGAGAGCGAAACTAAAAAGTGGGTTAAAATATTAAAAAGTGAATGACATGGGTGGAAAAAAAAAGGAGAAAATAGATGAGACATGTTACCAAGAATAGAAAAGACAACCGTATATATATTAAAAAAATAGACGAAAAGGAAAGTGTATATGTTATAAAGAAACGGAGGGAGTATCTTCCATACATTTAGAAATTAGGGTTGTCTCAAGTTGAACTGTCCATATTCTCTAGCAAAGTTTAAGGTTCAACTCCTACCACAAGTAATTTGATTGAGACTTGTAGAGGAGATTGGGGGAGTATGCCATGTAATGTGCCTTTGCGTGGAGGCTGTGCCGAAGGTAACTCAAAAGATTACTTTATATTAATATATATATATATATATATATATATATATATATATATATATAATATATATATATATATATATTATTTAATATATATATATATATATATATATATAATAACAATGAATTTATATATGAGCACACATTTTATAAGTAAATAATTAATTTTGAATATTGTTAATTTCATCTAATATTGCTAATTAAGTTCGTTTATGATTTATTAGTTATTTTTTGTTATTTTAAAATGAAAAAAATAATATCATTTAAGATTTTTTTAATAAAAATATGCCACAAAATATGTGAACCTACCTTCTATAAAAAAAATATTAATAGTACTTAACTATTAACTTCAACAAATTGGTGGAACTTTTAGATTTTTTGCTTGAAGATTTAAGCATCAATTACCCAAATAAACTCTAGTAAATATATTTAGATAGAATTTTTTACCAAAGTGTTTGAAAATATGGAAAAATGGATGTCGTTCACAAAAAAATATGGCAGTTGTGTTTCTATTTTATTTTTTTGGTTTGTATTTATTGAAATGTAGTCGTTCTAAATTGGCAAATATAATTTGTATTGTTCTTACGCGAAAGAGAGCCTGGCGTGTTGTAATTTGTAGTTCCACTTACATCTTGTGGGCCCTACGGCGATTAATTTCAAGTCCTTGCTAATGACTAAATACATGCGATGAATTTTTTTTGGGGTGAGTTTGTCATGAGTGAGGGGCATGAATATTTTGTTCTTGTATTTTCATGACCAAACAATATACGGCTGGGAATGCTCTTACGTTCTTCTCTTATAATTGATGTTTCAACGAAGTTTGATTTTCAGTTTGGTGTTTTTATTATCTAATCATTCTAAATTTGAATTCAATTTCGAAATATGATTTTTAATACATCCCGAATTAAAATGGTGTAGTCTAAAAAGGATTTGATTTTGTAATTTATCCGAATAACTTACTTCCCTAATCGAAAGTCCACTTGTAGCTCCGTTGTGGCTTACTTGATTGTGGCTTGGCTTGAAAGTTTTTTTTTTTGAACAAAAAGTTCTTTTTTTAAAATGAATAGCTTATCTTCATCATCTAATCACCATTGGTAAAAAAAACCCTATCCATTCTTCCCTCCTCTCTCTCTCTCCCCCCCTCTCTCTCTCTATCTCTCCTCTTTTCATTGAAAAATCCTCTAGAGTGGCTGCCATGAATGTTCTCGTCCATGGTAAGCCTCTTTCTCTCCTTTTTGCAGTTTCTACTTTATTTTCTTACTTTTTTTTGCTTTTTTTTGCTACCTCCAATAAGTCTCATCTGTGTGATGACTTTAGTCCCATTTATGGCTTTTGTAGTCGTTCTCAATGGGTGTATTAGTTTCGTTTCTTTGTTTGTTAGTGGGCTTTGAACCCTGGCTCTAGTTGAAGGTTGATTTGATGGTAGGATTCTGTGTGGGATTGCAACGGTGGTTAGTACTTAGCGTACAATCGTTTGAATTAACTTTAATTCTACATCAAAACTACATAAGAATATTAGTCCCCCTTGTACAAGGTTGTATCAGACAACGATATGAAAGAGGGTATCTAGAAAGGTTAATTCTGCTCAAAAATCGTGGTTTTGCCAGATTAGAATTAATTTTATTTCAATTTGAGCTATATTTTTAGCTTCTGCCTTCTTTTGTAGATAACGTACGACATCATATTAATTAATCAATTTTCACTTCAAATTATAGCGAATAGCTTATCTTGAAAGTTACACATAACTTGAGGCAAAAAATAAGGATAAAATTGAAGTGTTACTAAAGTCGGGTTCGTGGGCAAGTACGGACTTTTATCACCAGTGGAAAAAATGTTATGTGCTACGTCTTTTAGGGCCATTGCGTTTTGGCTATCAGCATTTAACAAGTCATGACTTTTACGCTTGACATCATGTATATTGCGTTTGTATACAAATTAAATAACGAACACTTGGTGCACTCAAGTGCTGATATTTTTAACAAAAAATGCAGCATATGTGACACCAGAAAAAATATAAAAAATAACTCTTTTTTGCAATTTTTCCTCTAAATACGTTTTTTCAAAGAGAAATTTCATTTAAATACATTTAAATAACACATATACAAAAACAATAGAATTCTTATAACAATAATGTATTTATGATACAATCTAAGCTAATACTAAAATCTACTAACCTTCATTTCTAAATAAGTGCAATAGTTTGACTTTTACGCTTTCCAACGCATAACTTTGACCACTAATATCTCTAATTATATATTGGTAAAATTTATAAATAGTTGATATCATGCAATACATTAAAATGAACCCAACACCATTTTATATGATCATTTTTGTATTTATATATTAGTAAAAAATATGATTAAAGTGAGGTGTATGATCGAATAGTGCAAAAGTCAAAAGTGTTGCACTTAAAAAGAAATCGATGAAGTATTATTCATCTCCAATTACAACCATTATCAAATATAAGGGATTGTCTAATTACAACAAACATATTAATATTTAAGGGACTTATCTCTAATTACCGAGTGGGGTAATACGGAATTTGAGTGCCAATAGAAGTGCTTGGACTAGGCACCATCAAGTTGTCAAGGGGAGCTCCGTATCACTAGACCAAGCTTATTAATTAGCTAACAAACCATTACAAGACTTACATAATCAGTAATTTTATACGCAAAAGCATTAATAAGAGCTCATGTGCAAACATGTGTAATAAAGTACAATTTTTTTGAGGTTATTTGTACAATTGATTTGGATTATTGATGATCATTATTTTGTTAATTCGTATATGAATTATGAATAGTTGCTTATATGCATTTCTTATATAATCAAGGTCTTAAGGATGAAAAAGTTTCAGTTTCAAACTTTCAGACCCAGACCCTAAGACACAAATCTTCACCGCCGCCCAGCGAAGGCTCGCTGGTGGCCGCCTGAGCGCCACGTCGCTCACCAGTAGCCGGCGAGCCTGCTCCTTCACCTTTGTTAGACGTTCGTCGTCCCCCTCCCCGTTCCCCCATGTCGAGTCCTTCCCTCTACTCTGTTCGATCAGTAGTTCCTTCTCCCCTGTTCGATATGTTGTTCCCCCTCTCTTGTTATCCGTCGTTCCTCCTCCCTGTCTTTCCATGTCATTCAGGTTTGTCATGTCCCCTTCCTCGATTTTCTCCCACCCAGTCCCCAATCACTTTGTCGTTCGCCTCCCCGTCTTTCCCTGTCGTTTAGATTATCCCTTTCCTCTTCCCCGCTTTCCCCCGCCGCATTCCTCGTTACTCCATCAGTTTTTGCGTGTCTCCCCTTCCCCCTTCCCCCTTCCCCCTTCCCCTAGTGTTTAGTCATTCCCAATTTTAGTGTGTCTTCCCCTTCCCCATTCCCGGTAGGTGTTTTGTTTTTGTTGTTTTGATGGCTTGGTTGGTCGATTCGGCTGAGACTCTTAACCCCATCGTAGTGTTGCCATTGTTTGGTTTTGTTGTCGTGGTTGAGAAGCGCCGGTGAAGTTCGTAATCAAAGGTTATTTTGTGTTGGGGTTAGGAGCGCAAGCGGAAGCAAATTTAGAGATTGAGAAAATTGGATAAAAGATGGACAAGAAAAGTATAAATAAATAACACATAATTTAACGTGGGAAAAATCCTCAAACGAGGTAAACAACCCACCAATGACGAGCACTTATTATCCAATATAATATATGAAAAAGGGTACGAGAGTACAACCTCGAAGGGTAAAAATATAATGGTATGACTCTAAATTATATTGGATCTAATTCTCAAAGAGAGCATATAAACTCACTAATGAGTTAGAAATTGTATTCTCGCTCTCTATGAGCTTATAGTAAGTGTTTTATGTGTATTTTGTGTCTGTGTGGTACTCTTAGTACACTTGGTACACTTGGTACAAATGTAAGTCTATGCTAAGTGGGATAATTATAGTACGAGAAAGCTTGGAGGCCAAGCATATTAGTACAAACCTTGGAGCCTAAGGACATCATAATCCTTGGAGGCCAAGGATAATCTTCAAAAGACTTGGAGGCCAAGTATATGGTATGTGTGAATTTCCTCCGAGGCTTACAAAGCAAGCTTGAATTAATTAATTGGGATTTGTGACACATGAAACCCAACATTCTCTACCTTGGCACAAATTCCGTAGATGCACACAAATTTCACAATTATGTATTCGTCGTACAAAACCCCGAAGGATTTCAAGCAGATATATAATATAATATATATATATATATATATATATATATATATATATATATATATATATATATACTCGCCATTTTTTTTTTGTATATTTATCCGCTCCCGGTGAGAACGGTTTTCATCTGGATTTTCCAAATGCTAAAGCTGAGCTTGCCATCAAATTTCTCAATATTAAATTTTGTCGTCGAAGACATCTTAGAAAGATCGAAAAACGCGCAAAACCTTTGGCTATGATACCACTTGTTGGGATTAGGAGCGCAAGCGGAAGCAAAGTTTGATATTGAGAAATTTGATGGCAAGATTAGTTTTAGCATCTAGAAAATCCAGATGAGGGTCGTTCTCGTCCATAGTGGAGGCATTAGATGGTAAATCTAAAAAACCATCTAATATAACCGATGAGCAATGGGAAGAGTTAGATGAGAAAGACTTGTCAGTTATTCAACTATGCTTATCCAAGGAGGTGCTTCGTGAAGTCATTCACGAAACATCAGCATCAAGTTTATGGTTGAAGCTTGAGTCATTATACATGACCAAGAGTCTTGCGAACAAATTGCGCCTCAAAGAGCGATTGTACACAGTTCGCATGTCAGAAGGTACTCCTGTTCAAACTCATCTCAATGAGTTTACTTCCATTTTAATTGATCTGGAAAATTTAGATGTTAAAATTGATGATGAAGATAAAGAACTTTTGTTGGTTATTTCACTACTTAAATCTTTTAAACATTTCAAGGAAATCATGCTTTATGGCAATAATGAAACGTTGTCATTTGAGGATGTTAAATCTAATCTCCTATCAAAGGAGAGATACGACATTGAAAGTGAGGACAAATCTTCTAAAGGTTTGTATGTTGTGGTAGTACTTCAAGTACCAAAAACCAGTCCAGATCGAAGGGACATAATTCCAACATCGCCTGCAAATATTGTAAGAAGCATGAGCATGATGTCTCCGATTGTTACAAGCTTAAGAGAAAACTCGAAAGAGAAGAAAATGAAAAGAAAAAGGAGACATCCGAAGTTAATGTTGTTGATTCTGATTATGAAATTATTCTTTTGGCTACTTCTCACTCTAGAAGTAGAAATTCAAATTGGGTACTTGATTCTGGTTGTGCTTACCATGTTTGTTCTCAACATGACATCTTTGTTGATTATCAATCAATGAAGAATGGTTTTGTTTTCATGGGAAATGGTTCCCGTTGTAAAATTCATGGAGTTGGCTATGTTCGAATCAAGACACATGATGGAAAAATTAGAACATTATCTAATGTTCGACATGATCCTGCAATGAGTCGGAATCTAATCTCAATGGGCACTCTTGATTCAAAGGGTGCACATTTTCAGCTCAAGATGGAGTTCTCAAAGTCTTCAAAGGTGCTCATGAAATAATGAAGAGCATTAAACATAGAGATCTCTATGTATTTCAAGGTTCTTCAGTCTCGGCTTCATCATACCGAGCTTGTGTTTGGCGTTGGTGTCCACGTCAAACAAGTTTAAGCATGTCACTTTCTATTCCTAGGCCCGAAGATCATCCGGGTTTACCAAGTGACATATCTGCCTAATACCCTTCGGGGTTCATACAACGAGTACACATTTACGGAATTTGTGCCAAAGTGGAGAATGTTGGGTACATGTCACAAATCCTAAATTACTACAAGATATTTTTTCCTTACTATATTATTTCCTTGGCCTCCAAGGATGTAATACTTGCTCTCTAAGGCCAAGTACCTCTTGTAGTATAAATACCCCTTATGCTCCCCTTGTATCTACACACACACACACACACACACACACACACACACACACACACACACACACACACACACACACACACACACACACACACACACACACGCGCGCGCACGCACGCACGCACGCACACACACACACACACACACACACACACACACACACACACACACACACACACACACACACACACACACACACACACACACACACAAAATACACATAAAACACTTGCTATAAGCTCATAGAGAGAATACAATTTCTAGCTCATTAGTGAGTTTATATGCTCTCTTTGAGAATTAGATCCAATATAATTTAGAGAGTCATACCATTATCATTTTAGCCTTCAAGGTTGTACTATCGTACCCTTTTTCATATATTGGATAATAAGTGTTCGTCGTTGGTGGGTTGTTTACCTCGTTTGAGGATTTCTCCCACGTTAAATTGTGTGTTATTCATTTCTACTTTTCTTGTCCATCTTTTATCCAATTTTCTCAATATCTAAATTTGCTTCCGCTTGCGCTCCTAATCCCAACATTTTGGTTATGGTGACTAATTTCGCAGTTTGTTTCTATTTTTTTTGTACCAGTCTTAGGCTCTGTTTGGGGAAGCATTTCAGGTGACATAAATGATAAGGTGCTACAATTTTTAGTCACCTTATATGATTAGTGGTGTTTGATGGAGGAACTTAAATAAAATTTAATTCCAAAATTTAATGAAATTGAGTTGGAGTAAAATATAGCCTTTGAGATCATGTCCTGAATTTTTTTTAAAATCTTTTTAAGCCTAAAAAGATATTTTCTTTTTATCTTTTTAAGCCTAAAAAGATATTTCAGCTACAGTCATAAATAATTTACCAAACAGGTTATGCAATCACCTAGCTTGTCAGTTTCAGCATCTTAACAATTTCAGTTTTCACCTAATAAGTTTCAGCCATCTTATCAGTTTAAGCCATCTTATCAGTTTCGGCTCCATTTCAGCCAGCGTTGCCCAACATAGCTTTAGTTTAATTATATCCAGATCTAGTTATCCTTGTCATATTGTTTATGGGTATGCTGGGGTGGTGTTTAGTAGTACTAGGTGGGCAATATAGAAGGATGTTGGTTTCCTATGACGAGGTTGATCTAGGAAATTTGATCTATAATGAAGATGTCCCAGGAGGTTGACATTATTTAGTTCAAGCAGCTTTAGTAGTCTGAATGTTGGGTAAGATGGGAGGTAGTTCTCTTTCTAGGATAGGAATTATGCCTGTTATGGCTCGATCTTCAGGTTCCAGGATTGCAGGGTCGGGTTTTCAGATCCCAAGAATGGATGAATTCAATCACGCTGATTCACCCCAAGTTCATGTGATGATTTTCAAAATCATCACACATCAAAAATGCATCTTGCGGAATACCCTCCAATTTGATTTGGGGCGAGTTTTGACCTCCACGCATTTTAAGTTTCAGTCTTATGAGGAAAAATTCTGGGGATTCTCGAAGCAGGGTCAGAAGTCACCAAAGGACGTGTCTTCTTTGGTAGTTCAGTTTTTGCTCAAGGACATTGATATTTATCATCTTTTGAACAAAGGGTTCCACTAGATGAAATGCAGCAATCTATCTCTGAATATTGCATGGGTTTAGAATCTCAACAGACTCTCTCTCATTATATTAGGTATTTTTCGCAAGACATATTACCCAAAGTCCTTAACCCACCAAAAATTACCCAAAATAAAGTTCATTTGGATTGGATTAGCAATAAGTTGGTTTTCTTTATAGGCTATGTAAGAGCCAGGTGAACCTCCCATTACTGTCTGGTTTTGTAATAATATTAGATTGTAATTTCATTTTTAATTAAATTTTCGCAATATCAAAACAAAAATACCTTGAAAATATTTAAGCCATAAAGTATATCAAATATAGTAATCCTTTTATCTAAAAATTATTTTGAACTCAACTTCATATGATACACGAAAATATAAAATATTTATAAACGCAAATCTCAGATGAAGCTATTAACCCTATTTGTAATGCCCACCATCTTGACTATTATTTTTATGAATTTTTTTGATGACGTATTGGCTTGCATAAGATTTTATGTACCTTTGTCAAAGTTGTAGTCAAGATAGAAATGACACCAGCGCGGTAGCCAGGCATCCTACGTCTGAGATTTGAATATTCCTTCGGGTTCCTCCCTTATTAGTGCGTTCTGTGTATTTTTTTAATATTTCCTCCACATTCCTTTAATTGTAACATTTTTAGTTTTACACTTAATAATGTACAATTAAATATTTCATTTATTAATATAATACTTAATAATAATAATACTAAATACAACTTAGCCTAGTGGTTAAGAGTTTAGTATGTGTACTTGAGGTATTGGGATCAAACCCTTATATTATGCACGCATTTTAATATATTTGTATAGATGCATTACTAATACCTTTAGTTATATTTTGCTAAAAGTTATATAAATTAAATGTTAATAAAGTATACATATATATGATCCAATAAGATCACAAATAACTATAATCTTCCATACATATGAAATACAAAAACTAATTAGCTAGGTGAAGTTAACTTGCGAGAGATCATGACACTTCTCCTTGTCAATCTAAAAAAATAGTATCATTTTTACTTTTATATTACTTAATATGTGTTAATTTTACTTGCTCTTTTCATTTTTTTAGGTGTATTTTTTTGTGTATGTATTTGATATTCTCAAGAAAGTGTATTTTAGAGAGTTGCCAACAAGTATTTAAGGGAAACCTTATTAATAATCAAGTTGGGTTCCAAAAAGGGGAAAATTCTCGAAATTATGTTTAGGGACTAATGCAACTATATGTTTCCCCTTCATAACTCCATAGTCCATACTTGTTTATTAATGGACAAGGGTTACTAATAGAAAAATGCTAATTTACATCCAATGATTTGCGTCAAGCATTTAAAAAATTGACGCAGTTGCTAAGGTGCAGATCATTTGTGTCGGTTAGGCGAATGACTCGACACAAATTTGTTAGTAATGTACGTCAGATACCACGAACCGACGCAAATTTGTGTTGGACTATAAACTTATGCAAATAACTGTTGGGTAATTTGAGTATGAAGCTCTAGCATCGAACCCGAAACCAACACAAATAGAGGTTTGGAAACAGACGCAAATCATTGATTCTCTATTAGTGAATGTGCAAGTCAAGACAAGAGCTCGGATTTTGCCCAATATTATCCTCGAGCTACTAAATTTTGGTTCACATATACTTTTGTATGGTAAGTTGCCGCAGAAATATGTTACAATACCCTAAAATATATTTATGTAACATGTTACAATACCCTAAAATATATTTATATTAATTTGATTTATTAGCACATAATTATAAAAATTAGGGTGATAAGTTCTTCAACAATAATTTTACAACCATTCTAACCGCTTCTCCAAATTATCTTACTTATTGTGATAACATTTATCTAGGTCTTGATTAACTAAATATATAATGATCGAAACTTTAAATAATGATAAATAAAGGAATAACTAACCGTAATAAATACAATAATGACCATTCAAAACTTCTAATAGTTCTAATTATGCATTACTTCAAAACGTGATATCATCTCACAACGATCTCATGTTATTTAGGTATAAGTCCATTCATCATACACTCGGATTATCATTTGCAAGATACACTTAAAACTAATTTTTACTCATTTACTAATTTAGAACTCTTTTTTTTTCTAGTACACTTTGCACATTTGAATGATTTCAAATAAGCAATGAGCGAAAAAATAGCATTAGTTGTACTATGCTAACGGTATACCCGGATGTATAATATTTTTTTTCTCCAAGCTAGCTATAAGCTATAGCTTGATTAACCGGTTAATTTATTTACGCGAGAGTCTTTTGGTTGAAGAAAAAAAAAATACTTCCTTTGTTTTCTTCCAACTGCAACATAAGAGTTTTTTTATCTTGCCTACGCACAATTTTAATTGCTAATATCTTAACTTATTTTATAGTGAAAAAATATATAAAAAAATATTTGAAAGTATATATCGAGATGCTCAACTTGACCAAGATCGTCTTAGTCACTCGGAGGGGTCAACCAAAATTTGAGACTTTGTCTTTATAGTTGTTGTTATCGTCGCTAGAACTGGAACCATAAGAAGTCAGCCAAGAAGGTTAAGATAAGAAACATTAGTACCAAGCCGCTAGTAATCTCGAAATTGATAGTTAAACTGATAAGCACATGCCTTAAACTGATACAAATATTACATAATGTGTTCATAGTGTAAATTTGTATGTTGTACCCTTGTAATAATCTCTTCTCGATAAGAAAAGAGGATGGAAGTCCAAACACCTATAAAAATAATATCTCAATATTACTTAAGAAACAAAGATAAATACATATACACGACCAAATTGACTCGTTTATGTGAAAACATTTACTTTCAAAATCAATATTATTTTTCTTTTACAATCCTTAATTTAATGGCACAATTCGTCAATTCCATATTCATGATTACCTGTTACACACAACTTTTTACCGTTTCTAATTAAAAAAATATAAAACACCATAACCAAACTATTAAGTTTTCCTCTTTTCCTTTCCAATAATGATTACTTGTTATCTTTTAATGTAGAATTTTATATGTTTTAGCATGTATTAGCATCACATGTATATAAGCCTAACCAAGTAAGTGTTGGTCCAGTGGTGATTGGGACTGGTTTTGGTAGAACGGACTCGTGTTCGAATCCCCGCAACACCCTTGAGAGAGGAATGAAACCTAACTACCCCAAAAATTTGGCCTCGTTTCAGATGTAGCCCCAAAGGGTGAACCGTAGGCCCGTCTCGAACTATATAGAGGCCCTGTGCGATCTCATATTTGAAGAATTCAATAATGTAATAGCTCATCCATACTTCATATAATCATATATGGAAAAAAAAAGTAGTCCAAATAAGTAGATAAACTTTTTCTTTTTACTACTTGAACTTTCTCTATTTTGGAGCCCTCACAATTAAGGGGCCCTGTTCCATGAAACATGTTGAACATGCTAAAAGCCGCCCCTGCTGAACCGGATGCAAACAAAAAAAACAAACATGTATATAAGCCTAGTGGATTACGAAGGAAGAACTAAAGATGTATATTATAGTTTTCTAAGTTTTGCGCTTGGCGTGAACATTTAAAAACTCAAAAAACGTTGGTTACAAGAAATTGGGAAGCAATTTTGGCCGTTCTTTTGGCGCCTTATTATTAATATGATGCCAGAATAAATCCAACTCTACCAGTCTTCCCCATCCCAAATTCTCCTTCTCTCCTGCAATTTGCAAATCATCAATTTAAAGCTAACTATTCTCTCTTTCTCTCTCCAAATTCATCTTCATCTTCACCATAACAATAACAATAACAATGACCTTCACTAAAATTCCAATTTCACCCTCATCTCTTTGCCCTTGTTCTCGGATAAACCCTGCTAATCTCATCAACTTACCCCCTAAATCCTCCAATTTCACCCTTGAACCCCTTAATTTTACCCATTTCCCCCTCAAAAACTCAAACTCAAACTCCCGTAAAATACCCACCTCTAAATTCACCTCATTTTGTGTATTGAATTCATACCCAGATGATAAACTTGAGACTTCCTCAATTTATTCATCTGACCCTGAGGTTGTTTCTTTGAGATTGGCAAGGTTGGTTTCCGAGTTCCGGTCGCTTTCGGAACCGATTGATAGGGTTAAGAGGCTTCTTGATTACGCTGGGACTCTTCCTAGGCTCAGGGATTCGACTCGAAAGCCGGAGAATCGAGTCCCTGGTTGTGCTGCACAGGTGTGGTTGGAAGTGGAGATGGATGAGGTTGGTAGAATGAGATATGGAGCGGATAGTGATTCCGAGATTACTAAAGGCTTTTGTTCTTGTTTGATCTTTTTGCTTGATGGTGCTTATCCTCAAGATGTATTGAAGGTATAATCAATTTCCCTTTGCATTTCTTTCTTTCATTGTCTCAATTTTTATTTGATGATATTTTATGAATCATTTTGGTAACATTACAAACATTAATTTGAAGTTTTGTATTTGTTGTTTATTTAAATTAAATGCATAGGTATATCATATTTATTTAGTGGGGTACTAATTACTCATGAATCATTTGGGATTTGTACTTTTAACTTTTAATTATGGCGCCTGAATCAGCAATCACACAATCCCAAAAAGATAGTGCTTTTTAGTTTTTATGCAAAAGAAAAAATTATTGGGGTGGGTTGGTGGGAGTGGGTGTGGCTTGGCTTGGCTTGGCTTGGCTTGCCTTGGCCTGGCCTGGCCTTGCTTGGCGGCTGATTTCTAAGGTAACTATGCCAAATGATTTGGTCTAGATATCATACTCCCTCCGTTCCTATGAAATCTTTTTTAGATACAAAAAAGAAGTCGTCTTAGGAACATCAAAAGGGAATGGAGGTGAGAGGACAGAGGGAGTATGTAGAGCCAAAATATGAGATATGCTTAAATTTTCTATATGAAGAATAACATAACTCAATTCAACTTTATTTGTTTGCAATTGCATACCAAAAAAAAAATGGGGCGGGACAACTTTGGCTTGGCCTTCCTGATTTTATGTATGTAAGTGAATGCTTACAAATATCTTCATATTTGCGCAAGTTATGACAAAATCTTCATGTTGATGTTTGTATTTTGAAGGTTAAAGCGGAGGACTTGGCAGATATGAACGTAGGCCTCCCGGTGCGTTCGAGAGTGAATAGTTGGCATAATGTGTTAATCAGTATACAGGAGAGAACTAAGAGGTTCCTTTTAGAGAAAGATCAGGAAGTATGCCAATTGGATACTTTTCTTCCTTTGGTTGTCCCTGCTGATACTACAAATATTGTTAGAGGTAACCTTTTGCGCTAGAATAGATTAGCAAGGCAAGTTTAGGATCTGTGATCTTTACATTCCTTTCATGCATCTATACGCAAATCCGAACTTTTTTAGGCTTATAGGCCGAGGCCATCATTTATTTATTTGAATCTATTGGAGTTGCTATTGCAATGAATGTAAAATTCGCTGCTTTACTGTTGTATAAAGTGTTCGCCTGAAGCCGAATATATCTTATCAGATTGCAATATCTAGGAACTAGTTGGCATTGAAAAGTTGAGTTCGATACAGCTTCTTGTTTTATTGTGATTTAGCTTGCTGAAAACGTATACTTGAACTTTGGCATTAAGCATCTTGTTGTTGTTGAGAAATCACAATCCTTAGTATCATATTGTCCAGACTTGACCTTGTATGCTAGGGGAATTCTGGAAATTGCCAGAGACATTAATAGGAGACATAATAATCCACTGGTTTGAACCCACAGAAGAGGAAAGGTTAAGATGACATATAAAATGCTTGGACAGAATACCCAACACATAATGTATTATATGTACAATTGAAGGTGTTGAGCAAAATTTTTGGGTGTGGTCCTGCAAATTTAGATACTGAACTTATGTTCTTCCCTATTTTTGTCTTCCAATAAACATTTACTGAATTCGGTTCAGTTAAAAGATGGATCTTCATCCTTCTTGGCATAACTTGAGGAATATTATCCAACTAAAAGCCATCCAAATGTTTGAGCCTAATATTGCTTAGTGTTGTGACAGGCATGTTGTCCATCATTGTTTGACAGAAGTTTTTCTTTGCTTACACTAGAGGCTCCGTCTGATTGGAGTTGGACATTGGACATTTTCAATGGAAAAGGATTTTCCATGAGGGCAGAACACAATAGTAGACTAGTCTTCCTTTGTTTGGGTTCTTGTATGAAAAGTTGAGAGAAAAGGAAAACTGGAAACGGAAGGGAGGATAGATAGGAAGATGGGAAGATGAAGGTATGGAATAAGGAGGGAAAATGCGGTATTTCATCTTTTAAGAGGGAAAATGTTTTCCAATACTTATAAGACTATTTTCCACCATCTAGAAACTATTTTCTAGCCTTTACAAATCAAACAAAGGAAAATGAGAAAACCACTTTTCTAAGAAAATGTATTTCCACTGAACCAAACACTCTCAAAATTGTTCACTACTACTCTAAGTTGGCTTCTTTTATAAGCTAAAATTATGACTTTGGCCACATTAGATAGCATTTCCTACACATAGTAGCTTTAGTCAGCTTAGTATTCTTGGGAAGGTTTCATTACATCAATGCTCAGTTTGTTGGACTAGTTCAGGGTTTTTCGGTTGCTTGATAATCGATTCAACTTCATTGCTACCAGCTCCAGTCCATCACTGTTTGATTTGCATAAACGTGAAGCTGAAATGTTGACAACTGAATGTATTCAAAATCTATATGTACTGTGTGATTCATTTTTTTTTCTAACTGAAGTCATTCGTCTGTCTTAATTGCAGGGGAGGTTTGTGTTCCCTGATCTTTTGAACCTAAATAACCTTGACGGTAATTGGAAGAGAAATAATGATTCATAGCCGTGCTTTGTACAGACAGAGGCCTTACGACTGGTGGTATGTATTAATTGGTAACATTCATGATTCGGTCTCTTATGGAAGCTTTAGCTAACTTCATTTGACTGTCTAGCCATCCTGATACGAGATGATGTTCATGTTAGTACTCATGATTAGCTTTCACCTCAAATAAGTACTCGTGATTAGCTAGATCGAATCTGTTTAAAAAAAAAATTAGTTTTGAAACCCTGTATTCTAGGTTTAGAAAAGACGTCTACCTTGGACTACTAGCATTTACTAGGCATTCGGTTCCCATACTGTTGTATACTGACTGGATGTCTGTCTACGTTGTAGTACTGGCATTCACTAGGCATTTGGTTCCCATATTGTTGTATACTAACCAGATGTTTTCGTAGGAGACATTACGTATGCGGAATGTATTTGTATATATTATAGATGTTAAAAGGGTTGAATGTACTATTATGAACAAAGATCAGATGTGAAGGATTACAATGCCACTCTTTAACTTTCTTTTGTTTATCCTTCACACTGAAAAAAGTAGATAATTGTGTTTTGTATGGATGTCTTCTAGTTTATTTAGTAAAGTCTTGTAAGGGTGACATTCAAGACCTAAGATCTAATCCTGTCTACCTCACTGAGAGTGAGTAACCCATCAAGGAGGAAGAGAGTTTAACCCACTTATAAGTTAGGAGGTTCCATCCTAAAACCAATTGGTAATAGAAGGAGTAACTCTTAATCTTATAGAGTGATTTATTCTCTCATCTTTCTCCAATGTGGGACACTCACAAGTGGGCTTTCAATGAGCTTCAACAAAACTTTTGTTTTCCGTTGAAGCATCATAAGTCACAGGCCGGTTGCTAACTATGGTGAATCAACTTGTCTTTTAAGGGAAATAGTTGAATCGGCCGCCTTGGGCATTGACGTCAGACATGTAGTGAAACATAACAAAACTAATTGTCATACTCATGGAATTTTTTTAAAGGAAAAAGACCCATAAATTAGGTATTATTATTCATAAGGCAAAAATCAGAAGCTATTATATCATTTATCATGTTTGGACAACCACTTACCCACACGGGCCACATTCTTGTACTAAACTCAAGAAGGGTGAGATGAGCCATAACATGAGCTACTACATTAGCCTCCCTAAAGACATGATTAAAACTAACTACATCTTACCAACTAGAAATAGCTTGAATCTCATGGATAATTATACCAAGACACGAATCATTACCTAGAAATACACTCATTTAACTTTTTTTTTAAGGGAAATTTCTTCATGTACCCTTGATATTTGACGTAATTCTCAAATTGCCCCCCACATTTGGGAAATTCCTGATATACTCATGAATTTTGAATTTGTGCTCAAAATACCGTTACTAACGACGGAGCTCTAAAACTATTACTCCCTCCGTCTTTTTTTATTTGCTACAAGCACTTTTTCACAAAGACCAAGGAGGGAGTGGGGACCATTGACATAAATGGAATTAACAAAAAAGCAAATAGGTAAATTGTGGGACCTATGTATTATATATGAAAACATTTACAAAATCAAGAAGGGAGTGATGGCAAATTTGTAAATAAAGTGTGGGACCTATGTACTATATATGGAAATATTTGCAAATGTAACAAATAAATTGAAACACCCCTAAATGGCAAAATGTAGCAAATAAAAAAAGACGGAGGGAGTAGGATTTTATCTTTCTCTCATCTCCATCTCCATCTCCATCTTCTTCACTTCTCCTCCCACCATCCTCCACTGATGACATCCTAAACCTTGAATTCTCTCTCTCTCCTTCCACCTACATGTCTTTCTCTCTCTTGTCTATCTTCATCTACTTCACCTTTCTTCATGCTCATGTAACAATCAGTTATGGAAATTTGAATGTCTCACCAATTCTTTTTCAACCCCTCTTAAACACGTCCTCTCCATCTTCTTCCTCTCTCTCCTAAACTTCACAACCCCTTCAATTTCATTCCTCGTTGTTCTTAGAACACTATTCAAGCACCAACAAAAAAAACCCAACTCCCCAACAATCACTAATTTTGGAGGAAGTTTACAAGGAGAGAGAATTAACTTCACCATCATAAAAAATGGAGAATATTCACAAGATTAAGATGGGGGAGGAGAGAGAAAGACATGTAGGTGAAAGGAGAGAGAAAATTAGAGGTTTATGATGTCATCAATGGAGGATGGTGGGAGGAGTGATCAATAAGATGAAGGTGGAGAGGAGGGAGGAAAAAGAACTAAAAACTTTAAGATTCCGTCAATAGTAAGGGTATTTTGAACTCAAAGTAAAACTTGAGGGATATATAATGAAATCACCAAATGTGAGGGACAATTTGAGAATTATGTCAAATCTCAGGGGTACATGAGGAAATTTCTCGTTTTTAATGGTATGGTTAATTATGGAGGCCTTTGAAGTCTCAATTTTCAACCTTACATCAGCACCATCATAGAGTTCTTATTTTTTTGACCCTATGTCCCAATATAAATCTAACATTCTGATTTTTGCACTATTTTGTTTGCCTTAATTCTTCATGACAATATAAAAACAAGTGTAAGTATATAATTTCGCAAAAAAAAAGAGAATATAGGTATATAAGATATTTCTAGATTAATCTCAATGTATATTTTTAGCATATATCAACATCTATAATTTTTCCAATTTGAAAAATATAAAGTTATAACTTGTCAAAATTTTAGGAAGCCAAAAGGAAAACAAACTTACACCCTACGAACATACTCCAAACAAAAAAAGAAAAACACAACAAACGAATAAATTATACGACCACTAAGCACCCAACCCCCAGCTAATGAACTCAAGCATCAACAAGAACCCGACGAGCTAGCGCTAAGACACCCAAATCCTCCAATAAAATAACATGAAGGTCCTTCGGGACCGCCTCACAGATAACCAAAATCTGAACGCTAGTTACCCCATAATTTGCCAACTAATTCGCAGTGCGGTTAGCTTCCTTATAGCAATGAGAAATCACACTTTTCACCACCCACTACGACACAGTAGGGCTTTGCATTTACGAATTAGCTAGATAAATGGGGAGTTTAAAGGAGTAGGCTTACTGAGAAGAGTGACGACATCTTCAGAATCCACATAGAGTAGTACCTTACGATGTCCTCCATTCTATGCAATTGTAAACCCATGAGGAAAACCTAGCAGCTCCGCTCTAGTGCACGAACATACAATCACAATTAATCGCATACATCTCAAACAACTCACCTCTACTTCCCCTAATAATACCTCATGCATCAGCCATCCGTATTGAATATTAGGATAGCACAACCTAATGAACCTCTCAACTTTAGGTACTTGGTCTTTGCTCCCCTGGATATCCAGCGACACCAACTTGCTTGTAATCTCCTACCTTTGCAAATATAAACGTTATCTAGTTTAGCTGAATATTAGCTTCTCTAGAAAAACATCTTTCATTTCGACACTTCCATACCCACCATACAACGGTGGCAAAAATTGTCGGCTAATCTTTGTACTTAAAGCTTAGTTTATCTTGGATGTTCATCTCAATCCATTTTAAGAGACTCGATTCATGAATTAGGAAGGCATCTTCGCACCCCATGCCATTTTATGCTACACATCATGCGATGCTGGGCATCCCCTAAGGTATGGTCAATATTCTCTTCCACTACCTCACACAAAACACCTTAGGTCCTTCGTGACTTCTCGAAGGAAGCGGTTAACATTACTCATCAATCTAGCTGAAGTTGCTAAACAAAGGACTATCCTAACTCTTTAAGGAACCGGAGCCTTCCATATTTTCATCCAATCTTTTCCACTCTCCATAGTTAAAGTACTATGACTTCTAATATAAATTCACAGTAAAACCACCATACGACGAGCCATTGAAAAACACCGAATCTATAACTTCTTTAATTGCAATAAACTCGTGTGCAGCTATTTCCTTCAATGACTTTATTTGCATCTAAGTACTCTGAAAATATATCTAAGTGCCAGTGGCTATTATCCCACATTTATTTCACAATAACATCTTGGAGTTTCAAAGGCATCTCCTCAATAGCGCATGATATTAGAGGGTCAGTAGACGCTCACCTATGATGCCAGAAAAGGTTCTCGAACCATTTTCCAGCATCATACTACTGCCTTTCCTAAGATAATCAATATTAGTTGTAATTCCTTTCCAACATTAGAGGAATCAGCTTTGGCCTTGAATATACCAATATCGCACCTCCAAGCACAATACTTACTTCTCAGCACTCTAGCCATAGCGAATCCGGTTTAGTCAACACTCTCCACAACAAGAATGCTGCATTATCTTATACCCAAGCCACCCTCCTTCTTAGGTTTGGTAATATTCTCCCAAGCCACAAGATGCACCTTCTTTGTAATATCCGTATCACCCCACAAAAACTCCTAGCTTTTCTTTCCAACTCATTGCACGTGGAAGGAGGGAACTTGGTGGACTACATAGTATAGTAAGGGATAGTAGATAAACAAGACTGCACCAAAGTTTCGCGTCCAGCCAATGAAAGTGTTTAGCTTTCCACCCCAAAAGTTTAGCATTTACTTTTTCCACAAGGTACTGTTAATCCGCTTTAGAAGTTCGTTTATGAATCATCGGCCACATTCTTGTACTAAACTCAAGAAGGGTAAGATGAGCCATAGCATGAGCTACTACACTAGCCTCCCTAAAGCCATGATTAAAACTAACTACATCTTACCAACTAGAAATAGCTTGAATCTCATGGATAATTATACCAAGACACGAATCATTACCTAGAAATACACTCATGTAATTTTTTTTAAGGGAAATTTCTTCATGTACCCTTGAGATTTGACGTAATTCTCAAATTGCCCCCCACATTTGGGAAATTCCTCATATACTCATGAATTTTGAATTTGTGCTCAAAATACCGTTACCATCGACGAAACTCTAAAACTATTAGGATTTTATCTTTCTCTCATCTCCATCTCCATCTCCATCTTCTTCATTTCTCCTCCCACCATCCTCCACTGATGACATCCTAAACCTCGAATTCTCTCTCTCCCCCCCCTTCCACCTACATGTCTTTCTCTCTCTTGTCCATCTTCATCTTCTTCATCTTTCTCCATGCTCATGTAACAATCAGTTATGGAAATTTCAATGTCTCACCAATTCTTTTTCAACCCCTCTTAAACACGTCCTCTCCATCTTGTTCCTTTCTCTCCTAAACTTCACAACCCCTTCAATTTAATTACTCGTTGTTCTTAGAAAACTATTCAAGCACCAACAGAAAAAAACCCAAATCCCTAACAATCACTAATTTTGGAGGAAGTTTACAAGGAGAGAGAATTAACTTCACCATCATAAAAAATGGAGAATATTCACAAGATTAAGATGGGCAGGAGAGAGAAAGACATGTAGGTGAAAGGAGAGAGAAAATTAGAGGTTCAGGATGTCATCAATGGAGGATGGTGGGAGGAATGAAGAATAAGATGAAGGTGGAGAGGAGAGAGGAAAAAGAATGAAAGACGTTAGGACTCTGTCAATAGTAAAGGTAATTTGAACACAAAGTCTAAGTTCAGGGGTAAATGAAGAATTCACTAAATGTGAGGGGCAATTTGAGAATTATGCAAACCTTAGGGATACATGAGGAAATTTCCCTTTTTTAATGGTATGGTTAATTATAGAGGCCTTTGAAGTCTCAAGTTTCAACCTTACGTTAGCACCATCATGAAGTTCTTATTTTTTGACCCTCTGTCCCAATATAAATTTAACATTCTGATTTTTGAACTATTTTGTTTGCCTTAATTCCTCATGATAATATAAAAACAAGTGTAAGTATATAATTTCGCAAAAAAAAAGAATACAGGTATATAAGATATTTCTAGATTAATCTCAATGTATATTTTTAGGATATATCAACATCTATAATTTTTCCAATTTGAAAAATATAAAGTTATGACTTGTCAAAATTTTAGGAAGCCAAAAGGAAAACAAACTTACACCCTACCAACAGAGTCCAAAAAAAAAAAAAACTAAACCAACTAATAAATTAAACGACCACTAAGCACCCAACCCCCAGCTAATGAACTCACGCATCAACAAGAACCCGACGAGCCAACGCTAAGACACCCAAATCCTCCAACAAAATAACATGAAGGTCCTTCGGGACCGCCTCACAGATAACCAAAATCTGAACGCTAGTTACCGCATAATTTTCCAACCAATCCGAAGTGTGGTTAGCTTTCTTACAGCAATGAGAAATCGTACTTTCCACCACCCACTACGACACAGTAAAGCTTTGCATTTACGAATTAGCTAGATAAATAGGGAGTTTGAAGGAGTAGGCTTACTGAGTAGAGTGATGACATCTTCAGAATCCACATAGAGTAGTACCTTACGATGTCCTCCATTCTAAGCAATTGCGATCCCATGAGGTTCACCTAGCAGCTCCGCTCTAGTGCACGAACATACAACCACAATTAATCGCATACATCTCAAACAACTCACCTCTACTTCCTCTAATAATACCTCGTGCACCAGCAATCCCAGCATTATCTTTGGGAGCACCATCCGTATTCAATTTCACTCAGCCTTCCTTAGGATAGCACCACCTAATGAACCTTTCAACTTTAGGCACTTGGTCTTTGCTCCCCTGGATATCCACCGACACCAGCTTGCTTGTAATCTCCTACCTTCGCAAATATAGACGTTATCTAGTTTAGTTGAATATTAGCTTCTCTAGAAAAACCTCTTTCATTTCAACACTTCCATAGCCACCATATGTTCATCTCAATCCACTTTGAGAGACTCGTTTCATGAATTAGGAAGGCATCTTCCCACCCCATGCCATTTTGTGCCACACATCATGCGATGCTGGGCATCCCCTAACGTACGGTCAGTATTCTCTTCCACTACGTCATACAAAACACCTTAGCTCCTTCGTGACTTCTCGAAGGAAGCGGTTAACATTACTCATCAAAACCTATAAAAAGAGAATGCATCTAGAGAGAGAAACTCTCCCTTCTCTCTAGAAACACTGTTCCATTGGTTTTGCTCTTTCATTGTAGCGTAACACTGACGCTATGGCAAGAGGGCGAGCGAGGAAGAGTGCCCAAAAAGGAAAGGGAAGAATAAGGGGTCCGGTCCGTCATCATCGCCGGTTAGAAAGACGAAGAGTGTTGATGAAGTCACTGGTGTTTCGGTGCTAAATGTGCCTAGCCCGATATCGGAAAAGTCGAATGGTGCTGAAAATGAAGTGCTAGAGGAAGAGGCGAATATTCCGGTAACAACGGTGATGGAATCTAGTCAGAAGCCCGGAGAACAGTCGGTATTATCGAAATGGCTTCATGTTATTCAGAGTAGTGAAAAAGAGCTGGGTGCTGCAAGAAGGCTATCATGGGCAGAGGATGTAGAGCGACAGGAACACCAAGTGAGTAACTCTTCCAATCTTGTGAAAATTGATTCAGATGACATACAGGAGGAAATAGAATTTTGGTCATCTGCTATTGTATGTTTTGTACTGGGGGCAAATCCACCATTGTCAGTGATGGATGGATACTTTAGAAGAGTATGGGGGAAACTTGGAATTAACAAAATAGCTATGGTGGGCAAAGGCTTATTCATTGTGAGATTTGATTCACTGGAATCATGTCTTAAGGTGACGACGAGTGGATTCATGTTTTTTGATAAAAACCTTTGATCACTAAGCTTTGGGACCCAGATATGTCTATGGATAAGGATAATGTGCGACTGTGCCTATTTGGATCAAACTCCCTCAGCTTCCTTTCAAATACTGGGGGGAGAGAAGTTTGTTTAAAATAGATGGTATGGTGGGGACTGTGGATAAAATGGATCAAGCAACAAAAGAGAAGGAGAAATTGAGTTTTGCTAGAGTTATGGTGGAAGTTGGGATAAATGATGAGCTGCCGGATAGCATTGCATTCTGTAATGAACATGGGAATAGGATGGAACAAAAAGTTGAATATGAATGGAGGCCCATTCAATGTACCCAGTGCAAGGGCTTTGGGCATGAACTGGAGGCTTGCAGGAATAAAGGAGGAAAGAAAATATGGGTCAAGAAAGGTGAAGTAGTGAAGGATAAAGATGGATTCCAGCAGATAGGGTGAGAATAAGAGTGTGAGGAAAAGAAAAGTGTCCCAACCCATAACTCTTTTCATGTGCTAAATGAGGAGGCAGAGTCAAGTATGATGGGGAGAAATGAAAGTAGGGAGATGCAGGAGGTAATGATGGTAGAAGGAAATAGTGGGGATGATGGTAAGGTGGATGAATTGGTTGATAAAGGGCAGGAATGAGATGGTAGAAGGCAACAGTGGGGATAATGGTATGGTGGAGGCACTGGTTGATAAAGGGCAGGGGGTGATAACCCCTAACAATGATGGATAACATCATGGCTTGGAACGTTAGAGGGCTAAATAACAGAAATAAACAAAATGAAGTGAGAAGGTTTATTGAGTCTCACAACATTAAGTTATTTGGCCTTCTAGAAACTAGAGTTAAAATGAAGAAGCTAGGGAGTATGTATATGAATGTCTGTAGTGGGTGGTGCTTTACTCATAATTTGAACTGTCATGAGAATGGTAGAATCATGATAGGGTGGTGTCCTAATGCATTTAATGTGGACATTAAAGTGGTGAATAGTCAGTTTGTCCACTGTTGGGTTCAGCCAAAGACAGGGGCTACTGGTTTTGAGTGCACATTTGTGTATGGTTTCAATGACCAACAAAGCAGGTGTGAACTATGGTCTGGATTGAACAAATCAATAGAAGGTTGGTGGGTGCTTGGCTAATACTAGGTGACTTTAATGCTGTAAGTAATACTGATGATAGGCTTGGTAGTCATGTGAGAAGAACTGAGCTTACACCAATGCTGGAGTGTATTACTGAATGTCAAATTACTGATGTGAAAGCTACAGGGAGATATTACACTTGGTGTAATAAGCAAGATGGAGATAAAAGAGTTTTTTCAAGAATTGATAGGGTGCTAGCTAACCAGTTATGGATGGATAGCTATGATAATGCTGAGGTTCATATTCTTCCTGAGGGTGAATATGATCACACTCCTTTGCTAGTTTGTGTGTATCCTGATATGAGCTTAAAGAAACCTTTTAGGTTCTGTAATTACTGGTGTCAACATGATTCCTTGCTGATGATTGTTAAAAAGGAATGGGAGACTCAAATTTCTAGTTGTGTTATGTATAGATTATTGCAGAATTTGAAGAATATAAAACTTGCTCTTAGAAGGATGAAGACGCTGGGATGGGATGATGCAGAGATAGCTGTTAGTAAAACTAAAGCTAGATTGATTGAAATTCAAGATGCCATGCATGAGAATCCTAGGGATACTAGTCTCAGTACTGCAGAAAAAGAGGCTCAGAGTAGTTACAAACAAGCTCAAAAGATGTTGCACACTAAACTGCAACAGCAAGCAAAATTGAGCTGGTTAAAATGTGGAGATGAAAATTCTAAAGTCTTCTACCAAGCTATCAAAGCTAGGAGAAGACATAATAGAATTCATGCTATACATGACATGAATGGCAGGTGGTTGAATAAAAAAGAGCAAGTAGAGGAAGCTTTTGTCAATTTTTACAAAAGCTTATTTACTAATGTTGAGCAAAAGGAAGCTGTAATGGAAACTATCATGAAAAAAGGAAAAATGGTGACTGAAGATCACAACAGGATTTGCTAGCTGAGTTCACAAAAGAGGATGTCAAGAGGGTGATGTTTAGCATCCCTAATGACAAGGCCCAGGGATTGATGGTTTCAATAGTTGCTTTTTCAAGCACTGTTGGGAGGTGATTGGTGATGAAGTATGTGAAGCTGTACTAGATTTCTTTAAGACTGGTAAGCTTCTGAAGGTCATTAATGTTACAACTTTAACATTAATACCAAAGGTTAAAGTGCATGAAAATGTTAGTGAATTTCGCCCTATTGCTTGTTGCTCAATGATTTACAAGTGTATTACTAAGCTTATCAGTGAGAGACTGAATAATATTCTTCCAGAAATCATCTCTAGTAACCAGGGAGCTTTTATTACTGGAAGAAGTATTCCATAATGTCTTGATTTGTCAAGACTTGGTTAAAAACTACAATAGAAGCAAGAATAGAGCTGGATGCATGATGAAGTTAGATTTGAAGAAAGCCTATGATTCAGTCAATTGGGAGTTCATACAGCAAATGCTAGAAGGAGTGGGTTTCCCTAGGAAGTTCATTGACATGATTATGGTTTGTTTAGAACTCCTAGGCTCTCTATTATGCTGAATGGTGTGCCAACTGGTTTCTTTGAAGCTCAAAGAGGTATCAGGCAAGGGACCAATGTCCCCATTGCTTTTTGCTCTTTGTATGGACTACTTAGACAGATTCTATCTTATGTGGAGGATATGGAAGGGTTTAAATTTCACTCTCAATGCAAAAGTCTACATCTCAAGCATCTTTGCTTTGCAGATGATCTCTTAATGTTTTGCCATGGTGATTTCAAATCCATATACATGTTATTACAGGGCTTTCAGCTTTTCTCTCACACCTCAGGGCTAGAGGTTAACAAGCACAAATCTGAGGTATACTTTACTGGCATGACTCAGAGGGATATTCAAAGAGTGACAGATGTTAGTGGATTCAAAGTTGGTAAACTGCCTTTTACTTACCTTGGAGTTCCTATATCCACTTCTAAATTGAAGGCTAAAGATTGTCAAGCTTTAATTGAGAAGATGGTGATAAGAATAAGGATTTGGGGAACTAGGAACCTATCATTTGCAGCTAGGTGTCAACTAGTGAATAGTGTGCTCATGAGCATACACACTTATTGGGTCAGCTATTCATAATTCCTAAGAGCATCTTGAAAGAAATCAACTCAATCTGTAGATGTTTTTTATGGTCTGCTACCCATAATGATACAAAACCTGGTGCTGTAGCATGGAACAAGCTGTGCAGATATAGAAAAGATAGTGGTCTGGGCTTTAGAGACACAGGTATTTGGAATATGGTAGCTCTTAGCAAACTTGCTTGGGGTGTGGCTCAAAAGCAAGATAACCTATGGGTGAAATGGGTGCATGGGGTTTATATTAAAGAGTCAAATTGGGCTAGTTATGTAGCTCCTAGTCATGCCAGCTGGGCTTGGAAGTATGTATGTCAAGCAAAGAATCTGATGAATGAGAAGACAAATGGTGTTCAATGGCTTATTAATGGCCAGTTTAGCATTAAACAATACTACCAGCTACCGATGAGAGGCAACAGACAAGCAGTGTGGGCTAGATATGTCTGGAATAGGTATACTTTACCTAAACATCGACTGATTATGTGGTTGGCTATTCAGGATAGACTGAAAACAAGGCAAAGGCTGAAGTTAATGAATGTTTGTGTTGATGACCAATGTGTGCTTTGCCAACAGCACACTAAAACCATGAAGCATTTGCTGTTTGAATGCAAGTTCAGTGAACTGTGCCTGTCAGAAGTCCTACAATGGCTAGGTATCACTTGGATACAAAGGGGCCTAATGCAGCACTGTAGATGGATTCTGAATAGGTATAAAGGTAATAGGACTAGGAAAATGGTCCTGCTAGCTGCTTTGCACCACTGTTTATGTAATATGGAGAAATAGGAATTCTGCCCACTGGATCAGGTTGTAATGACAGTTAGTAAAGCTTTCAAACTATTAAAATGAGTGTAAAGCAGAGGATCATTCAGATCTTAAGTGCTAAGGTAAAAGATAATGATAGTTGATGGATTAATGAGTTGTAAGGTTGGGCATGTCCAACTGTAGTTGTGGCTGCTGGTTCAGTTAGCTAGCTTAGATTGTTTTGTGGATTGAGCTATAAACTTTACTTATCTTCCAAAAAAAAAAAAAAATATTACTTATCAATCTAGCTTAAGTTGCTAAACAAAGGCCTATCCTAACTCTTTGAGGAACCGGAGCCTTCCATATTTGAACCAATCTTTTCCACTATCTTTAGTTGAAGTACTATGATTTCTAATATAAATTCACAGTAAAACCACCATACGACGAGCCATTCAAAAACACCGAATCTACAGCTTCTTTAATTGCAATAACCTCGTGTGCAGCTATTTCCTTCAATGACTTTATTTTCATCTAAGAACTCTGAAAATATATCTAAGTGCCAGTGGCTAGTATCCCACATTTATTTCACAATAACATCTTGGAGTTTCAAAGGCATCTCCTCAATAGCGCATGATATTAGAGGGTCAGTAGACGCTCACCTATGATGCCAGAAAAGGTTCTCGAACCATTTTCCAACATCATACTACTGCCTTTCCTAAGATAATCAATATTAGTTGTAATTCCTTTCCAACATTAGAGGAATCAGCTTTGGCCTTGAATATACCAATATCGCCCACCCTCCTTCTTAGGTTTGGTACTATTCTCCCAAGCCACAAGATGCACCTTCTTTGTAGTATCCGTATCACCCCACAACAACTCCGAGCTTTTCTATCCAACTCATTGCACGTGGAAGGAGGGAACTTGGTGGACTACATAGTATAGTAAGGGATAGTAGACAAGCAAGAATGCACCAAAGTTTCGCGTCCAGCCAATGAAAGTGTTTAGCTTTCCACCCCAAAAGTTTAGCATTCACTTTTTCCACAAGGTACTGTTAATCCGCTTTAGAAGTTCGTTTATGAATCATCGGCCACATTCTTTTACTAAACTCAAGAAGGGTAAGATGAACCATAGCATGAGCTACTACATTAGCCTCCCTAAAGACATGATTAAACCTAACTACATCTTACCAACTAGAAATAGCTTGAATCTCATGGATAATTATACCAAGACACGATCATTATCTAGAAATACACTCATTTAACTTTTTTTAAGGGAAATTTCTTCATGTACCCTTGATATTTGACGTAATTCTCAAATTGCCCCCCCACATTTGGGAAATCCCTCATATACTCATGAATTTTGAATTTGTGCTCAAAATACCGTTACTATCGACGGAATTCTAAAACTATTAGGATTTTATCTTTCTCTCATCTCCATCTCCATCTTCTTCATTTCTGCTTCCACCATCCTCCACTGATGACATCCTAAACCTCGAATTCTCTCTCTCTCCTTCCACCTACATGTCTTTCTCTCTCTTGTCCATCTTCATCTTCTTCATCTTTCTCCATGCTCATGTAACAATCAGTTATGGAAATTTCAATGTCTCACCAATTCTTTTTCAACCCCTCTTAAACACGTCCTCTCCATCTTCTTTCTCTCTCTCCTAAACTTGACAACCCCTTCAATTTTATTCCTCGTTGTTCTCATAACACTATTCAAGCACCAACCTAGAAAAAACCCAACTCCCCAACAATCACTAATTTTGGAGGAAGTTTACAAGGAGAGAGAATTAACTTCACCATCATAAAAAATGGAGAATATTCACAAGATTAAGATGGGGAGGAGAGAGAAAGACATGTAGGTGAAAGGAGAGAGAAAGACATGTAGGTGAAAGGAGAGAGAAAATTAGAGGTTTAGGATGTCTTCAATGGAGGATGGTGGCAGGAGTGATGAATAAGATGAAGGTGGAGAGGAGAGAGGAAAAAGAACTAAAGACGTTAGGATTCCGTCAATAGTAAGGGTATTTTGAATACAAAGTCAAAGTTCAGGGGTATATGAAGAATTGACCAAATTTGAGGGGAAATTTGAGAATTATGTCAAACCTCAGGGGTACATGAGGAAACTTCCCTTTTTTAATGGTATGGTTAATTATGGAGGCTTTGAAGTATCAAGTTTCAACCTTACGTCAGCGCCATCATGGAGTTCTTATTTTTTGACCCTTTGTCCCAATATAAATTTAACATTCTTATTTTTGCACTGTTTTGTTTGCTTTAATTCTTTATGACAATATAAAAACAAGTGTAAGTATATAACAAAAAGCAAAAGAATACAGGTATATAAGATATTTCTAGGTTAATCTCAATGTATATTTTTAGCATATATCAACATCTATAATTTTTCCAACTTGAAAAATATAAAGTTATGGCTTGTCAAAATTTTAGGAAGCCAAAAGGAAAACAAACTTACACCCTACAAACAGACTCCAAAAAAAAAAAAAAAAAAAAACACAAAACAAACGAATAAATTATACGACCACTAAGCACCCAACCCCCAGCTAATGAACTCAAGCATCAACAAGAACCCGACGAGCCAGCGGTAAGACACCCAAATCCTCCAATAAAATAACATGAAGGTCCTTTGGGACCGCCTCATAGATAACTAAAATCTGAACGGTAGGTACCCCATAATTTGCCAACCAATCCGTAGTGCGGTTAGCTTCCTTATAGCAATGAGAAATAGCACTTTTCACCATCCACTACGACACAGTAGAGCTTTCCATTTACGAATTAACTTGATAAATGGGGAGTTTGAAGGAGTAGGCTTACTGAGAAGAGTGACGACATCTTCAGAATCCACATAGAGGAGTACCTTACGATGTCCTCCATTCTAAGCAATTGCAATCCCATGGGGAACACCTAGCAGCTCCGCTCTAGTGCACGAACATACAACCACAATTAATCGCATACATCTCAAACAACTCACCTCTACTTCCTCTAATAATACCTCGTGCACCAGCCATCCCAGGATTATCTTTAGGAGCACCATCCGTATTGAATCTCACTTAGCCTTCCTTAGGATAGCACCACCTAATGAACCTCTCAACTTTAGGCACTTGGTCTTTGCTCCCCTGGATATCCAGCGTCACCAACTTGCTTGTAATCTCCTACCTTTGCAAATATAAACGTTATCTAGTTTTGCTGAATATTAGCTTCTCTAGAAAAACATCTTTCATTTCGACACTTCCATAGCCACCATACAACGGTGGCAAAAATTGTCGGCTAATCTTTGTACTTCAAGCTTGGTTTGTCTTGGATGTTCATCTCAATCCACTTTGAGAGACTCGTTTCATGAATTAGGAAGGCATCTTCCCATCCCATGCTATTTTATGCCACACATCATGCGATGCTAGGCATCCCCTAAGGTATAGTCAATATTCTCTTCCGCTACCTCACACAAAACACCTTAGGTCCTTCGTGACTTCTCGAAGGAAACGGTTAACATTACTCATCAATCTAGCTTAAGTTGCTAAACAAAGGACTATACTAACTCTTTGAGGAACTGGAGCCTTCCATATTTTCAACCAATCTTTTCCACTCTCTATAGTTGAAGTACTATGACTTCTAATATAAATTCACAGTAAAACCACCATACGACGAGCCATTCAAAATCACCGAATCTACAGCTTCTTTAATTGTAATAACCTCGTGTGCAGCTATTTCCTTCAATGACTTTATTTGCATCTAAGTACTCTGAAAATATATCTAAGTGCCAGTGGCTATTATCCCATATTTATTTCACAATAACATCTTGGAGTTTCAAAGGCATCTCCTCAATAGTGCATGATATTAGAGGGTCAGTAGACGCTCACCTATGATGCCAGAAAAAGTTCTCGAACCATTTCCCAACATCATACTACTGCCTTTCCTAAGATAATCAATATAAGTTGTAATTCCTTTTCAAACATTAGAGGAACCAGCTTTGGCCTTGAATATACCAATATGACAGTTCCCAACACAATACTTACTTCTCAACACTCTAGCTATAGCGAATCCGGTTCAGTCAACACTCTCCACACCAAGAATGCTGCATTAGCCCATCTCACTGATCTTATACCTAACCCACCCTCATTCTTAGGTTTGGTAATATTTTCCCAAGCCACAAGATGTACCTTCTTTGTAGTATCCGTATCACCCCACAAAAACTCCGAGCTTTTCTGTCCAACTCATTGCACCTGGAAGGAGGGAACTTGGTGGACTGCATAGTATAGTAAGGGATAGTAGGCAAACAAGACTGCACCAAAGTTTCGTGTCGAACCAATGAAAGTGTTTAGCTTTCCACCCCAAAAGTTTAGCATTCACTTTTTCCACAAGGTACTGTTAATCCGCTTTAGAAGTTCGTTTGTGAATCATCAGAACTCCTAAATACTTACCCAAGTCTGGAGTATCTTCCATTTGTAGCTCCGAACAAATGCTATCACGAATATTAAGATTAGGGCCCGTTCGGTGTTAATGTGGTTTTATGTTTTTTGGTTTTTCAATTTTTAAAGTCATATAATATATGTCCTATGATGAATAAAAAAATAGTCAAATTTATTGAGAACATGATGATTTTGAAAACTGACAACTAAAAAGTGAAAACCACTTTTTCTGGTTTCCTGTTTTTGAATTTTAGTGTTCCAAAAAACTGAAAACTAAAAACAAAAATCGATAATGAACGGGCCCTTAGTATTTTATTAGAAGTTGCGAGATTTATCTAGGCTGAATTTGTTCCCCGATGCTTCGCAAAATCGATCCAAACACTCCTTCATAACCTTAGCTTGTTGAACCGAAGCTTCACAGAACAAAATAAGGTCATCCGCAAATGCCAAGTTAGAAATCTTCGGCTTGTCTCTACTGGCACTTATTGGATGCAAACCACCAATCTTCACTTCATAATCAATTAGGTGCGCTAGCCTTTCCATATAAATGACGTATAAATAGGGGAAAAAGGATCGTCTTGCTAAATCCCCTGACTCAATGCAAAGGCAGTCAAAGGTTCTCTATTCTACAAAATTTACAACCTTGCCGATGTAATACCATTCATCACCAACTCCACCATATATATGCTGAGGAATTCTATGTTGACGAAGAGATTCCCGAATGAAACTCTATCTCAAATTATCATAGGCCTTCTCAAAATCGATTTTGACATCCATGAACCCCTGTTTCCATTGCTTTCTTCTCATGGTATGAATCATCTCTTGGGCTATAATAATATTGTCTGTTATTTGACTTTTTGGCACAAAACTACATTGTATAGGAGATATGATATGAGGTAGTAACATTTTAAACATGTTGACAATGACATTGGTCACCATCTTATACACAATGTTGCACAACCCAATCGGTCTAAAGTGTTCCAAAGAACACCACATCCACCTTGGGTATAAGCACTAAAAAAGCATCGTTCAAACCCTGAGGAAACTCAACACCTTCCAAAACGTTTTTCACCAGTTAGACCTGGCGAGACCATTTCCAATATCTTTGATAAAAAAAGAAGAAGCTAGAATCTATCTGGGCCAAGCGCATTGAAGGCCTTCATTCCAAAAAGAGCTTTCTTTATCTAATAAACCTCAAAAGGTTTTGTAAGCATCCAGGGGCGGAGGCAGCATGGGTCACGTGACCCCGGAAATCAAAAAAAAAAAAATTAAAGATTTTTCGTAAAAAAAAAAAAATTTAAAAAAAATTGAATTGAGCATTTAATTCAGGCGTGCAGCGTGCTGTCATTGCTGTAGTGCTGTGCAGTACTAGTAGTCAAAGGTCACTTGGCAGTGGAAATATTAAAGAGGCCCACTTGGCCACTTGGCACTTTGCATATATTAATAATTAATTAATGATAGTGGTCCCCAATTCCCAATTCTTATTAGGTTTTAAATTAAATTAAAATTATTAACAATCATTTAATTTTAAAAATTATCCATTTCTCTCTCCTTCCTTTCCAATTCTCACGCTTAATTTTTTTTTTTACAGAATTCAAATTTTAATTCTTTTACATTATTTATTTTTTAATTCCTAAATCATATATATATAATCTTATTTGGTTGATATTAATTGTAATATTTGCATATATGTGTGAATTTTTGAATATGTAATGTGTGATAAGTAATTGATGCATTTAGTTAGTTTGTTTATTTTCGTTTTGAATTTTGAAATTGTGAAATGTAAATTTGTATAAATTATGTAGTGTTAATTAATTTATGGTATAATTTTCTATAATGATTTAGTTTCTTTATGATGGTAACTTATTGATTGAAGACCCGTCGAATGCACTTGTAATTTTTTTTATTTTTGTTTATGGAATTTTTTCTTAGTTTGGAATGTATGACAATGAATATTAGACAATGTGCCTTTGCGTTGTAAAATTTCAATCTTTTTTTGTGACCCCACGATTTTGAAATCCTGGCTCCGCCACTGTAAGCATCTCTTGGTAATTCGCTTGGATAGTAGGAATGTAGTCCATAGGTAAATGATTTCCAGTGAATTCCCTCGGCTCCTCTTGAAACAAATTGCTTCAGTACCCCGAAACGAACTGCTTAGTTTCTTCCTAACAGAAAACCCATTCACCAGCTGCAATTTGAAGGGACTTAATTCTATTTCGTCTTCTTCTAATTATGGTAGAGAGACGGAAATACTTTGTGTTTCGATGTCCATCTTTAATCGCATCCATCTTGATTTCTGAAACCATAAAATTTATTCCTAATTAAGCACTTCATCCATCTCCCTCCGAAGCTTGGCTTCTAATTTGATAAGATGCAACCAGACCGCTTGAAATTGGAAAGGTTTTATGGCTTTCGGAAATGGTGGAAAACTAATTCACACTAATTAGAATGGGATAGTGGTCTGAATTCACTTTAGGGAGGTTACGAACCGTACCTTCAGCAAACATAATCCTCCATTGTTCATTCACAATCCCTCTATCGAGCCGGGAAATTACCCCTAAACCAAGTATGGCTACGGCATGAACACAATAAATTTATAAAACCATTCTTGTCGATCCAACTCACAAATTCCCAACATCTTCTATGGTTCTTTGAGTTATCAGACCCACTCCTCTTCGTCATTGTAGGCGTGGATTTTACTTTACGCCTACACGCGTTGTGAGCACGTTTTTTACTACCCCATTGTTAAGGTTTATTAAAAATACGTTTTTGAAGTCGCCAAAAAGTCTTTGAACGAAGACATCTAAACTTAATTGGATTTTGGGAAACCATAAGGACAAATAAAGAACTTATCCAATGTAGATTTCCCCGTCTATACTCCGTAAATGGTCAAAACGAACCAAAGATTGAGTTCGGAGGTGAGGGTACAACACAGTCAGGAACCATGTTGCCAATTGCTGGCCTCTACTAAATATCCATTCATTACTGATTTTATGCAAAACAATAATAGTCATATAATATTTTAAGCACCTTAAAAATAATTAGTCTAGGTTGGTTCAAAAAACACATAAAAAGACTATATTTTTAGTGACAAGTTATTATGCAATCAAATTACAAGGTACCAGCTAGTAAGTTTTCCCAATTATTTGAATTAGTTAGAACAATTCTTTAAGTCTTGTTTAACAATAAATACAACTTCAAGAAAATAATAAAAATAAATAAAGAAATAAAATTTGTTAATTTAGTTGACCCTCAAAATTATACCACCGTCCAGTATCATTAATTTATACGAATCTTGAATCGAATATTAGACGAAGCTTACCAAAAAGAGTGTGTTGCATTGTATAAGAAGGTAATCGGTAGAAGGAATATAGTAAACTTAGTTTTATTTTCTTCACGTATTTAGTGTATTGGTAATCCATATTTGTGGGATTAAAAGAATAAAACAAAGTAAAATTGTCACATTATGACAAGGATTTATGATAATCAAATTCTCGGACTTTTTAGGTGTTGTCAAATAATATCTCATAAAGTCCACCCAAGAAGATCAACATGGCATGCTCTCAAGAAGCCTATCAGCTTTTCAGGTTAGAAAGAGCTTTACCATAAAAGGAAGACAACTTTCCTAAACTATATGATGCCTCCCAATAGGGTTTCTTGTCTGAGAAATCTCCAACATTATCAAAGCAGGAAACCCAATCAATGAACAGGTATTGAATACTCACCTAACAAAATCAGAGCATATCTCTCTATAATTACTCACTTTCTCTCTCTTCCTCAATCGACTTGAACGTCAGAGGGGCGTTCCCGAAAAAACCTCCGGGCCAGTTTTATTGTTTTACAGGACCTCCTTTGATAAGACTCGGAATTTCATTCCAACTCGAGATTTTGGTCTCTCTAACTACACACATCACTTATTTGACTAGTTTCTAGGAAGAAAAAGTAGGTCTCTAAAAGATTTTAGAAAATAGTTAGTAAGAGATATTTTAAAACACTTTGGAGAAAAGATTATTTTCATAAAAGATATTTTTATTAAAAAACTAATTAATAAAATTAATTAATTCTATTAATTAAATAGGGCTTAGAAAAAGGGTTTTATAAAATTGAGCTTTTACAAAAACTATTTTTAAAAGGTTTTGAAAACGGGATTTTAAAAAGTTATTGTAAAACATTTTAGTAAATGGGCATAGTAAAACTATTTATAAAGAAAGGTCTTCAAAAATGAGTTAATAAGAAGTGTTATAAAATGGTTTTGGCTTAAAACATTTTATTTTGGACTCATTCTTTATTATTTCTTCGATACGGACGAATTAGAGAAGTATATTAGTCATAATAGGATACTAAATGGAGAAACACGATTATGTGTGTGCAGTCATGAAAGAGGTTCTATTACAGTCTCCCACTAGGAGCCAAGGACCAGTATATTCATTTTTTCACACGCTCTAATTCAGTCCGTAACTCCTTCCTTAACTAACTATCTGGAGTAGCATATATAGCAGAGAATAGCATAGGATCATCTTCATTCTTACGAATTTCAACTCTGAAATGCTACGAATGACTACACATATGAGTAACAGAAACTTCTTCTCGCAAAACAACCAAATACCCCCTCTAAATCCTTGCGCTTCCACCTAGTGGTGTCAAAACAGATTCATAAACAGGTTCTGGGTATACCCACGGCGAACCAGGTCAGACCCGGACAGGTCAGGTTCTGATTGTCAGTGCCCCGGGTCATGACTGGTCAGGTTTTGTTCAACTGCGTCGAACACATTTGAATCATTGGATTTCCGGGTGCCGGACAGGTCTGAACGTTCCGTTTACAAGTCGATCCATTCCCGGGTATAATCGCCCTTTGACATTTTTTTAGCCGGGTTTGCGAAGGTCGTATTTAGGTTCCATGTGCGGTTGAGTTAAGTGAAATATACTCGGGTTGAATTAGCAATGATCTTACTCATCTTAGTTCGATCATTGTGAAACATCGGGTCCATTCGCTATTGAATGCCAATTCAACTTCGGGTAACTCCTGGTCGGGTCATCTTGGTTTTGTTATGTATTTTGTAAACGAATCATATTAATAAAAGTATTAAGATCGATATATATATATATATATATATAATATATATATATATATATATATATATATATATATATATATATATATATATATAATATATATATATATATATATATACATATGTGTGTGTGCGATAAATATAAGGATGACAACGAAAAATCAACAAAAACACTATATTGATTACCGTGATGTTTAATGTATTCTTTTAGTCAACTCTTATTTCTAATAATCAACTGCGTAAAACGACTCTAATGAGTAAAGGAGTAGAACGACTCTTCATATGTTTTAATATTATATATTATAACCAACGACAATAATAACGAGTATACGATCAATTCCAAACTTTATATAAATGATTTATTATTATAAGCATTATGATTGATATATAAGTTTGTAAATAGCTATGATGGTAATGAGAACAATACTACAAATAAACATCAAATGAAAATGATAATAGTTAATCATAAGAACATGTAACAAGTAACAACCATAAGTTAAGTAAAATAGTTAATCATAACTTATTAAAATAAGTTAACTGTTGACAGTAACAACCATAAGTTAAGTAAAGTAGTTAACAAGTAGTAACTTGTTAACATTTAACAACCATATAGTTTAATACTAGTATAAGATTAACAACAATAACACTCCCTTGTCCTTATAAGCTATAATATTATTTAAGTTAATTGTTTTTATGTTATACTATAGTTTAATACTAGTATAGTATTTGTGGTCTTCTCTTAACTTTGTATATATATGTAAATGAATCGTATTAATAAAAGTATAAAGATCAACATATATATACATATGTGTGTGTGTGTGCGATTAATATGTGGGTAATAACGAAAAACCAATAAAAACACTATATTGATTATCGTGATGTTAGTGTATTCTCTTAGTCAACTCTTATTTCGACCAATAAAAACCAATAATAACGAAAAACGGTATAGATGTATTATGTTGTGACTATATTATACTCCTTACGATAATTCTAAAACCAATCTAATACTATATTGATTGTAAATTACAATAAGGACTCTTAATATGTTATAATACTATAACAAATTAATGATAATCATACATTCATATGTTTACAACGACGGATCATATGAAGCCTAAGTGATTATAACGAGGGTTCATATGTTGCACGATACTAACAATAATAAACTATATTCCTAAATCATTATCCCCTATAAAAGCTAATGTTATTATACGAGATTAATGAATGCATCACTTAAATATATATAATTATACTATTACTTAATCGAGTAATAGATAGATAGTTGTATAAAAAACGCTACAAGGAGCCGAATAAAAATTTAGAAACTCAATTCACAATTTTAATCTAATATTAATAATAATAATATGATAATAATAGTTATACTGTGCTAATTAATAAATGATAATTATACTTAAATAATACTTTTAATAATAACTTCAATAAAGATAATTAAAATTTCAAATTATAATGAAATAATAATTAACTAATTACTCAAGATTGTAAGTTACTAAACCAAGATATATAAGAACTATTAAGATGATAAGAATATAGGATTATCAATCCATGTGCTAGGTCATCAATCCAAGTGCTATGTTATTCTATTTTTCTATTGGCTAAACAATGATATCATGGATTATGAATTAGAACCATTGATATGAGAAGGATTAAAATCTAACCATTAATTATGTATTGAAATATGAAAGAGGCAAAAAAAAAGGACCTAATCTCATCCGTTGATGATTTCGATCTAACGGATGGGATTGAATTTAAAATCCCTAATATTCTTAGGTATAAAAGAAGTTCCCCACATTTTTCATCTCTCTCTTGGCCATCTCCCTCGACGGCCGTTCTCTCCTTCCTCTAATATCTTCTCTCATATCCTCTCTCACAGCCACCATCGTGGGTTCAGTATTTTGCAACATACGTGGGTTCGGTCCCCCCTCTCTTCAACCCCTTATTTGCTTCCCCAACAACCACTTGAAGTTTCCACCGTCGTTCAAAACCGTCATCAACAACTGTCATCAACAACCGCCATCGTGTTTGAGTAAAAAGTGTCAGAAGTAGTAATACTTCTAGTTTTGCTAAAGCTTAGAGTTTGAGATTGAAGAAATTTGAGTTGGAATTGGGTTTGTTGAAGGAATGTGAATTGGGTTTGAGTTTTCTATTTTTATTTTTATCTACCCTTTCTGGTTAGGGTTAGAGTTTCTTTTGTCTATTTTTAATTTAGTTTGTTCATCGTTCTAAATCGTTTCTTAATTTAGCTTGTTTAGATATTATATTTTTTTAGATTTTTAATTGTCGAAATCTTCAACAAGTCTGAATGTTGTTTTAGGTTTTTGATTTAGCTTGTCAATATATATTATTTCCGCAATTCGTTTATTAATATAGCTTGTTTAAATATTAGTTTTTAGATTTTTAATTCGTATATTATTATTTTTTTGCGCTGAATAATTGAGAATTTTGTAATTCATTTTTCTTGTTTTTATTAATTTATTTGTTCGTATACTATCTTCTTCTTCTGTTTTTTTTATTAATTTATTTGTTTGTTTATCGTCTTTTTCTTATTTTTATATTCTTATTAATTTAATTGTATTATGAAATTGTATCTAGAATCTCTTGCTTTTTCAGAAATGATAAATATTGTTGGTGGTGTTTGTTAATGGAACAAGATCTGCATAAAACCAGTAGTTAACAAATACTTCGAATTTTGTAATTCATTTTTCTTATTTTTATTAAATTATTTGTTCGTATATTGTCTTCTTCTTCTTTTTTTTTATTAATTTATTTGTTTGTTTACTGTCTTTTTCTTGTTTTTATATTCTTATTAATTTAATTGTATTATGATATTGTATCTAGAATCTCTTGCTTTTTCAGAAATGATAAATATTGTTGGTGGTGTTTGTTAATGGAACAAGATCTGCATAAAACCAGTAGTTTTCTTTTTTTTTTTTGACGGGAAAACCAGTAGTTAACAAATACTTGATTAAGCGATTTAAAATCGCTGGTTTGGGATCTAGAAATAGTTTTGTAAGTTGATGTTATGTTCGGTTTAATAAGTTTAATAAATAGATCAAAATAAAAATAATTGACTTGTGAATTCAAGTACAATTTGATCTAGATAATAATAAATTAATTTGGTTACTAAACAACTTTGGTTAGTTAAGTTCAATTTTTGATTTTGGTTAGTTAAGTTCAATTTTTGATTAAAATTTGTCAAGTTCAACTCAATTTTTGTTCAATATAGTTTTAGTAAAAATAATAATACATGTTGACGTTGTGACTTTAATAATATACATCAATAGATGTAAAATTAAAACAAGAGAGTAATGTACACGAATAATTCGAAAATAAATGAAAATAAAAATAAAAATCAATACATGATATTGAAACAAATTGAATGTAATTTAATTATTTATTTAATTAATTATTAAATGTAAGCAATTTTATAAATTAACATATTTAAATGATTTTGTAGATATAAAAAAATAATTGAATTTTAATAATATCTTGTTGATTACGGTCGGGTTCGGGTTCGAGAGCAGGTCTGTCTGAACAGGTCAGGATATAATCTTGCCGGGTGCCGATCAGGTCTGGGTAATCCCAGGTCAGGTTTCGGTCAGGTTTGGGGACTGACCCTCACAGGTCGAACCAAGTTCTAGTCAGGTCAGAATCAGGTTGACCCAACGGTCAGATCTGTTTCTGACACCACTACTTCCACCATCACGACATCACCTTACCAGAGAACCCAATCTTATCACAAACACGATTGGCCTGCTCTCCACTAATATGAATTTCAATCTGATTGTGAGTTTTCTAGTGTTGTTTCATTTTCCTCCACCTTGATTATGCTTAATAGTTACCATCTTGTCTTTTTATAATGTATGATTGCTTTATTTGCTTTGAATGCCCTCGTGTGGAATAGTGATACGTGTGGCGGTGTGGAGAGAGGCATTCCCCTATTCATGTTTCAATTCATAGCCTTGACGTCGTACAACAAAAATCTTCAAGCATATATTTATATTTCTTGAATGAGGGTCTATAAGGCTAGATTTCATCAAAGTCTTGTTGTCTAAAATGAGGCGACATGTTAATTATGGTGCTTGTAGTTATTCTAGGTTGTAAATTCGATGTGAATTGCTTGATTCAAAGAGTAAATTCTACAAACTAGAATAGCTCTTTAGATTTTTCCTCCCGTTCGAATGAGACGTATAAAAATATATAATATCTCTATTGTTCCGGTATGGGACAAGTTTTAGGGTACGGACCGGTAAGTCCTCAATGAATAAGCTGGTTCCAGTTCATGCAAGAGAGAACACGTAAACTAGCCTCGGGGGTTGATCCGAGAAACGCCCCTCCGATGCCTAAGTCAATAGTGGGTAAACCGGTAGCTCTCAAGTGGAGTATGATTGTGTTCGTTAACATACCTCATGACTCAGATCAGCGGAGTATTTATAAGGGGCCCGTCAAAGCCCGTATCCAAGTAGGACTCTGCCTCTATTGAATATTCATAGGGATATTCCCTTAGGATATTCTTTTATCCTATGCTGAACTTCTATTTTTTAGGCCCGTAGGCAATAGTAGATGGAAGTTGGATCAAGCCCAGGCCCTTGATGAAAGGCCCGGAGAAGGATGCCGACTATGCATCTTAGTGGAACCGGTATGACAAAGTCAACGGTTCTGTAGTAGGCACGTTTACCCATGGCGATGGTTATTGGTCTAGGTAGACCGACATGGAACTTAGTCAGTCCCCATACAACTAGCACCCAAGCTGGTATGTCTAGTAGAGACGTATCCTGCTTAGTAGGTTTAAATCTGCCATGGGAATGGCTAACTGGAAAAAGTGCGGGGAGGTGAAACGTTGCCGAGGAATTTCAATCGTCGCCTCGATGCGCGCGGCTCCTGTCAGAGCTCATAACGGAGAGTTGCTTCCCAGCTGTTTTTGAGCTCAACGACACGTGCGTGACCAGGACGGGAAGACGAAGAGTCGCTTAATCAGAACCTTGAGTTTTTTTTTTAAATACGCTTTGAGCGACCTGCGCTCCTCATTTCTCACAATCCTTCATTTGCTCTAATAATCGTAACGTACTTCCTCTCTCTAAGCTGATTTTCTGCATCCTTGACGGCTTTGATGGAATTCCCTCTTCCGTCTTTCACGTACTCACGGATACCGGTCCATTCCTCCTTCACATTTCTTTTTCCAGGTATTTTCGCAAAATCTTTCCCCGTCTTACTTATCATGTCTTCAGATTTAGATTCACAAATATATCTAGAAGTCCTTCCGTTATGACTGAGAGTGATATAAATTCTGATAGCAACTCTTCTAGTTCCATTGAACTTAATAATTCACCGGTAGTAGACATGACCAGGGAACTTAGAACCAAAAGCGGAAATGATTGTAGTATCTCTGGTAGAACAATTGATGGACCGACATTGCGAGCCTCTCCCTTAGGAGTAGTAGTTGGACTTTGGCAAGCATTAGGGGTGCCGGTCTATGGCCAGTATGGGACCATGTTAGGCATATCTGAGCGTTCCCCCGAGCTATTTCCCCTTATTAAGTCGTCTTCCTTTAGATCGAGAAGAGAATTGGAGATAGGCGAGACCTCGGTTAGACCGGCACCAAAGGAGGTGGCAGTCTCGTCCGTAGATTCGGATGGGGTCGATATCGTAGTCCGAGCCTTAGAGGAGTCTGATGAGGAGTCGACTTCCCTTGAGGCCGAGGAGGATGAGGATCCCCCAGAGGTCATCCTAGAGGAATCAGATGAGAAAGGGCTAGTCGCCCTATACATGCCGCCAAAAGAGGTCGGTAGCGCTGCTTCCGTTCAAATAGATGGGGATTGGGCCGCCATCTGTCATGAGAATAAATTCCTTATCAAGGGACCAGGATATTTTTCTTTTCCTGATGACTACAAGCTAGTACTTCCGACTTCACGGAGTCGCGTGACAGATTGCCCTGCCAGCCATATAGCTATTTATGCCAATATGCTTGACTTCGGGCTTCGCTTCCCCCCTGGACTCGTTCTTTGTCAAGGTTTTCCAGGCATGAAATATTTGCCTAGCCTAGTTGATGCCGCTAGGATGGCGAGATCTAATGGCCTATACCTTGGCTATCCGCGCGCTACAAGGGGTTCCCTAAGACCCTTAACCTCTTCCGAAAGCTGCATTGGAAAAAGGAAGATGGTTATGCGAAGGGGAAAGGAGTCGGGAGGAAAAAGAGATCCCCTGCTGACGAGGTTGAAGGCCGTGGCGGCTGGATATCCCTGTATACGAAGGCCGGCAAACTAACTGTATATCCCAAACTTACTTCTCTCAAACATTAGCGAGAGAGGTTTTTCTAGGTGCAGGTCCCTGCCGACTTCCCTTTACGCCGCCATTGGACCAAACCGCGTCCCCAAATGGAGCATATCCCGAACCGGGGTCTGACAAGCCAGGAGCGGGTACCCTATGCATTTTTCGAAGCCGCTACCATACCGGCTTCCAAAGGCGTTAAGCGGATACCGGTGCCAAAGCACTGGTTACCTCACGCTGGCTATATGTTTAGCAACCCGACCCTTTCGGCCTTAGGCTTTTGCCAAGCAGGGGCCTTATGGTAGGTGTATATGTAGCTATTTTCTGACCGTTATGGCTATTTGTGCTTCTTTATGTTTTTTGCCTTTGCTAACTGTGATGCATTTCTTTGCTTACAGGCCGAGACTTCTTAGTAGATGAAGCTCTCCACGTCGATCACAAATACCGTCCTTTACGCAACATGCCTCCCAAGCCAGCGAGCCGCTTTACCTCAATTCCGGCTAGTGTTGAAGGCCGAGGTGGCAGATAGGGTTGTGGAACCGGCAGGGGCTCCAGCGATGAGGAGGAAAATGCCTTGATCCATCACAAGTCAACCCTTGCAGGGTAGAAGAGGAAAACCGAGCCTACCAAAGAGTAAAATGAGGCTCGGGAACCAACGAAGGCGGCTATAGCAAAGGCCGCCCCTACCGCTGCCACGATCCCGGAGTCCACGAGCCTTATCTCGGGTCGGGTTGCCGAGGTTGGTGACGCCTCTTTGTGACCTAAGATCTACAAGCAACTCACCCTGCCCGAAATGGTGCTAGGGTTGGAGTCCTTTGCACGGTCGTGGAAGGTTGGCTATTTGGAACGTTCCCGGCTGGAGGTACCGGAGGTACTGAAGAAACGTTGGGCCCGGTCACCAGTAAAGGACGGGGCCAAGTTTGAGCCCAAGCTTAATGTATTGGACGACGAGTCCTTGCTGCTGGACCGTCCTTTAGAAGGCGGGAACCTGGGATATCACATACTGAAAGCGACCCAGCTTAAATACGATATGCTGGTGGATGAGGTCCAGGTGCTTGCTGCCATGCACACGCATAACTTGGCCTTGGTAAGTCTTCAATACTTTTTCTTTCTCCTTTCTCTCAAGTGAGCTACCGGCCTGTTTATTGTGTAAACCATTTTTCCGGTGTCTTTTGCAGTCAGCCCAGTCCGGCAAGGAATTGTGCGACCTTTACCTCTACTTCAAGACTTCCTCCTATGAGGAGGTAGAGGACCACAAAAACTGAAAGGCAAGATGGTCGTGAAGGAGCAAGAGTTGCTGACGGCCCAGGAGGAGATTAAGGCCGCTCAAGTTGCTGAGAAGAAGGCAGATGAGTCCCTGACCCAAGCCGTGAGGTATCATTCCTTGGTCTTGGCCAACAAGGATAATGAGATCCATCTCCTCTAGGAGAAAATTACTGAGGCTAAGACCCACGAGCTTGAGGTCGTGAAGGAATATCAGAAGTCCCTGGATTTCGTTTCCGGACTGGCCAACCGGTACAATGAGGGTTGGACAGCGGCCATGAGGTGCGCCAAGCACGCTATTCCTGACTTGGACCGGTCCCAAGTGGAGGAAGCTCATGCCGCCGGGACTTTGATCTCCCAGTCGAGGGCGAAGATCTCGACTATGGGGTCACGGAAGCCAACATAACCAATGCCGACCCCCGGGTCGAATTTGAGGACGTGCTGGATCAGGAGGCCGCCATCACCGTGAACACTGCTGAAGTTCCAGTGATTGTAGCTGATGATCCTGTAACCGACAAGCCCCAAGAATAGGCCGTTAGCTTTCTTCTTGTTTTTTACTATTTTTTCTTTTGCGGTCTTGCTGCCTGGCGGGCTGCTTAGTTTAGCTAGGGCTGTAATTACTTTCAATATTAATGAAAACCCTTTTTTGCCAGACTGTGGTACCGTTCTTATGTTATGTTTGTATTCCCTTGTTGATCGACTAGTTTAAATATCCTTTTAATTATCCGGCAGATCCACGAAGGTCATTGACCGGTTAGGTACTTTAATTAACTCAGCAAATCCACTTAGGTCAATGACTAGTCAATTAATAATGCGTACTGATTTTATCCGGCAGATCCACGAAGGTCATTGACCAGTTAGGCACTTTAATTAACTCAACAGATCCACTAAGGTCATTTACTGGTCAATTAATAATGCGTATTGATTTTATCTGGCAGATCCACGGAGGTCATTGACCGGTTAGGCACTTCAATTAACTCAGCAGATCCACTAAGGTCTGTGACTGGTTAATTAATAATGCGAATTTATTTTATCCGGCAGATCCACGAAGGTCATTGATCGGTTAGGCACTTTAATTAACTCAGCAGATCCACTAAGGTCATTGACTGGTTAATTAATAATGCGAATTTATTTTACCCGGGAGATTCACGAAGGCCATTAACCAGTATGCTTAGACAGTTAGGAAACTTGATGTAGAAGATGCTCATTTTATTAAATAAAACGGCTCTTCCCGACTGTACCGGATTTATGGCCTATAACAATTAAAATAAGAATGCTAACAAAGAATAAATCCTACTGGCAACAATGTTTGCTTATTAACTACATGTAGTATCTTTTGAGGACACTAGCGTTCCAGCTATTCTTCAGCAACTTGCCTGACATTCCTTCGAGCCGGTATGATCCGGGGACGATCTTTTCTTTTAGCAAGTAGGGACCTTCCCAATTGGCTGTGAGCTTTCCATCCACATGTGCTTTCCCGGTTGTTGTTGTGCATCTGAGTACGAAGTCTCCTTTGGAAATCGGCCGGCTTCGTACTCGCTTGTTATAGGCCTTGCTTATCCGATCTTTATACGCTGCCGACTTGAGTTCCGCTGCCAGCCTGACTTCCGGTAGAAGGTCGAGGTATTCCTTGTGCAGTTGCCCATTCAACTCTGGATCCTAGTTTAGGATTCTCTAGTTGGGCAGACCTACTTCCACCGGCAATACCGCTTCTGCCCAAAACGCTAGTCTGAAGGGAGTTTCGCCGGTAGCTTCCTTTTCTGTGGTTCTGTTAGACCATAATACGGTTGGAACCATGTCTGCCCAGGCTCCTTTCAGATCGTCCAGCCTTTTCTTTAGTGCGTTGAGGATCTGCTTGTTGGCGGCTTCTGCCTGTCCGTTGCTCTGAGGATGGCAAACCGACGAGTAGGCGAACTTTATGCCGTATGGCCGCAAGAAGTCTCTTATGGGGCCGCAATCGAACTGGACGCCATGATCCATAACAATCCCCATAGGAATCCCAAACCTGGTGATGACGTTTTGCCAGATGAACTTCTTTACCTGATTGGCCGTTATCTTGGCGGTTGGCTCGGCCTCAATCCATTTTGTGAAGTAATCGATACCCAAAATTAAGAACTTCCTAGCCCCGGATGCCGGTGTGAAAGGTCCCATGACATCCATCCCCCACTAAGCGAAAGGGATTGGGTTTAGGATTGGCTGCAGATCATTTGTCGGCTGGTTGATTACCGATGCGATTTGTTGGCACTTGTCGCATTTCCTAACGTAGGCCTAGGCATCGGCCAGCATACTTGGCCAGTAGAAGCCTGCTCTTAATGCTTTTAGCGCTAACGCCTTTTCGCCGATATGGTTCCCACAAATTCCTTCGTGATTTTCCTCAATTATTTTCGTGGCCTCATAGGCCGTTACGCACCTTAGGAGAGGGAGTGAGAACCCTTATTTGTATAACTGGCCCTGGAAGATGCAGCACTAAGACGAGTCCCTCTTAAGCTTTTTGGCCAACATCTTTTCTTCTGGGAGAGTGTCGGCCAGTTTATAGGCTAATATATCGTCGTACCACTCTAGGCTCTGGCTAATGGTGTTCACGCTAGATGAGGGAGTGTCAATGCTTCGCTCCACCAAGGTCTCTACCATCACGTTCCGCTTCTTATCATTGATACTTGAGATTACTAATTTGGATAAGGCGTCGGCCGCCATATTTTCTGCTCTCGGTACCAGCTTGATCTCGAAGCTCTGTAATCTGGCCGTCATGTTTTTGACCCTATGGAGATATTTCTGCATGACTGGCTCCCGGGCTTCATATGTTCCTTCGACCTGACTCGATATCAGCTGTGAGTCTGTGATCATCAGGACCTTCTTGGCGCTAGTCGCAATGCTCGAACTTAGTCCGCCCAGGGCTGCTTCATATTCTGCTTCGTTATTTGAGGCCTTGAACCCAAACCTGATGGCGTATTCAAAGATTTCCCTTTTCGGGGATGTCATCACTATTCTTACCCCTACTCCACTCTAAGCCGCTGAGCCGTCAACCTCTATTTGCCAGATGCCGGTTGACTCTAATGCTTCTGTGTAGGTTGTCTCAACAATTAAATCGGCCAGTGCCTGGGCTTTGATGGTCGTGCGAGGCCGATATTCGATATCGAACTCAGAGAGCTCTAATTCCCATTTTAGAAGTCTACCAGTCGTGTCGAGCTTGTGTAGAGCTTTTTTCAGAGGCTGGTTAGTGAGTACCTGGACTGTGTGGGAGTCGAAATACGGCCTCAATTTTCTTGCCGCGATCAGGACAACATATGCCATCTTTTCCAGCAGCTCATACCTCTGCTCTGCTCCAGCTAAGACATGGCTTACGAAGTATATGGGGCTCTGCTGCCCCTGCCTATTCCCAAGTAACATCGCTGCTACCGTTTTCTCAGATACCGAGACGTACAGCTGTAGCTTGTCTCCAAGTTTTGGCCGGGTTATTGTTGGTAGCTTCTTGAAGTGTGCTTTTACATCTTCGAAGGCCTGTCTTTGCTCATCCCCCATTCAAACTTCTTATTACCCCGAAGGATTTTGAAAAATGGCAGGGCTTTCTCGACTGACTTTGAGACAAATCTGGTGAGGGCTGCCATCGTTCCTGTCAGCTTCTGAATATCCCGGATGCTATTTGGCTCCGGAAGATCGCTGATGGCCCTAACTTTGTTGGAATTGGCATCTATGCCCATCTCGCTTACGATGAAACCTAGGAACTTGCCGGATCTCACCCCGAACACACACTTTTTAGGGTTCAGCTTCATCTGATGTTGCCGAAGGATGACAAAGGTTTCTTCTAGGTCAACAACGTGTTCCTCCTCTGTTAGGCTTTTTAGTATATTTTCGTCGACGTACACTTCTACATTCCGGCCCTTTTGATGCTCGAAGATCTTGTCTACTAGCTTTTGATAGGTAGCGCCGGCATTTTTGAGCCCAAAAGGCATGGCTTTGTAAGCGTAGACCCCTGCCTCCGTGATAAAGGCCGCCTTATTTCTATCAGATTCTAGCAAACTGATCTTATGGTACCCCGAGAAGGCGTCCATGAAACTAAGTAAGGCATGGCCGCTAGTAGAGTCTACCAATTGATCGATCCTGCGCAGACGGTAGCAGTCTTTTGGGCAGGCTTTGTTGAGGTCGGTAAAATCGACGCACATCCGCCATGACCCGTTGGCCTTTTTGACCATGACTACGTTTGCTAACCGTTCCGGATAGTCGCAAGGCTCGATGAAGTCTGCCGCCAGCAGCTTATCCACCTCCTCTTTGATGGTTGCATTTTTCTCGCTAGAGAAATTCCTCTTCTTTTGTTTGACTAGTCTGACAGCTTCATTGACGTTTAGCCGGTGAACCATGAATGCTGGATCAACTCCCGGCATCTCGTCTGCAGAGAATGCGAAGATGTCAGTATGATCTCGCAGGAAGGTGATCAGATTGATCTTGACCTCTTCCGCCAGGTCTGGTCCAATCTTGACCGTTCTTTCCGGCCTCTCCAGTTCTAGGCTTACTTCCTCCGTTTCTCTCTCCGGGCTAGGTCGCGGCTAGTCTGCCGGCCTTCCTTCAAAGTTCTCCATTAACAGATCTTTCTTGGCCTTATTTTCCATCCTGCGTCGTTTTCGCTCAGATGGTGGTGTTTCAGCTGGACGCTTGTGATCAGAGTGCTTGAGGGCGGTAAGATAGCAGGCCCTAGCAGACTATTGGTTCCCCCTGATTTTCTCCAGGTTACCATCATTGGAGGTGTAGATCATTGTCAGATGATAGGTAGATACTACAGCCTGGGCGTCATGTATCAAAGGTCGCCTGATGATGGCGTTGTACGCCGCCGGGACGTCAACAACGAGGAATTCCACCATCAGGTTCCTAGGATGAGATCCTTCCCCCAGCTAAACTGCAAGCTTAACGGTTCCCTCTGGGATGACAGATGCCCCTGTGAAACCGATAACTGGATATGAGACCGGCTTCAGACATGTAGTTTCGAAGCCCATCTTAGCGAATGTTTCCTTGAATAGGATGTTGGCGGAACTTCCACCATCCACCAGCATGCGATGCACCATTGCCATTGATATCTGCAGAGATACTAACAAGGGATAATCATGGGGATAGACAATTCCCTTAGCGTCCTCTAACGTAAAGGCTACTGACGACATGGTTGGTGGTGCCAGCCATTTCCCCATGTTGTGGTAGTTCACTTGGTGTCTCACTTCTTTCAAGATAGCTTTGGCACCATGTATGCTTCCACCTCGTGTCGGCCCTCCAGATATGACTTGGATTTCGGTGATCCTGTCTTTCACTGACCTTCTGTTACCGTTTTCATCTTCTATAGATGGGGACTTCCGGTCGACCCTCGTTTGGTACTCGGTGAAGTAGCCTCTTCTGATGAGGTCTTCGATCCCGTCCTTGAGGTCTTTATAGTCATATGTTACGTGACCGTAGTCCCTGTGAAACTCACACCACTTTGATTTACCCCGGCTTTTGTAATACATCTTTCTAGGTCTCTGTCACTTGTCATCTTTTTTATGCAGTTCATATATCTGAGCCCGGGATATTGTTAGAGGAGTATAGTTATGGTATTTGCCGGCTCGACCTTCGTGGCCCTTCTTCACATAATTACTTTCCTCCCTCTTGTTGGAGGTGTCCGGTTTCTTATCCTTCCGATACTTAACATCTTTGTGCTGTTTCTCCTTATCTTTATCCTCTGCTGCCGGCCTTTTAGCGTTTGCCGCTTTGTCAAACTCCTCCCTCAGATGAAGTCATTCGCCTTGCCTAAGACCTCTGTTAGGCTTGTCAGCTTTTTACGACCCAAATAGCTCATGAAACGTCCTACGTAGTCCCTCAGGTTTTCCATCTCCCCCTGCTTGACCGACATCAGCTCACCGATAGTCTCTCCCTACGTTTGTTATTAACAAAGTGTGTGACAAACATGGATGTGAGCTGGCGGAAATCGAAGACTGTTGCCGGCGGTATGCTCTTGAACTAGGTCTCGTCAAGTCCGATCAGCATAGAGGGGAACACTTTACACCATACTGAGTTAGTATCATTGTACAGCAAAGAGTGTCCCTCATAGGCCGATATGTGATCTTCCAGGTCGGTCTTACCGTCATACTTACATGTCGGCATCTTGATTTTCTCCATGGGTTCCTGAAGGATGGCAGTGGAGAATGGAGAGTTCCGCAGGGATACCGGTGCTCGTCGCCTGTATTCACTTCCCTTTCTGGGACACCGGTGCTCCTCTTCCCCCACCTGCTCCGTGGGGGTCTTGGAGTTGGCCACATGATCCTGGTCATTCCGGCCTCGCTCCCCCTGGCGGCCCGTCCCCAGTGAACGCAGTTTTCTCAGTAGGTTGTGGACTCTGCTCAGAGGTCGCTTGACGGGTGGACAGGTCGGTGGGGTGTGGCTTGCCATGGCCTGGAAGACTTCCGCCGCACTCCTGAGCTGTTCCGGGGTGAACAGATGCTGGAGAGTATGGAAAATACTCTCTTAAGGAGTTTCAGGAGTTTTCCTCCCTTTGTCAGTAGGTGGCCGAGTCAGTCATGTGGCCGGCATCGGGGTTGAGAATCGTGGTGGAGTTTTCTCAATGGGGACATAATTTTCATCAGTCTCCGGCATCCCAAAAGCTGATTAGGATCCATGAGGGTTGTTTTGTTTGCACGAAATGGCTTAGACTACAAGGTATTGTTCGCCCCTCCTTCTAGCGCCAATTGTTCCGATATGGGACCAGTTTTAGTGTACGAACCGGTAAGTCCTCAATGAATAAGCCGGTTCCAGTTCCTGCAAGAGAGAACACGTAAACTAGCCTCGAGGGTTGATTCAAGGAACACCCATCCGATGCCTAAGTCAGTAATGGGTAAACCAGTAGCTCTCAAGTGGAGTTTGATTGTGTTAGTTAACGTACCTCATGACTCAGATCAGCGGACTATTTATAAGGGGCCTGTCAAAGCCGGTATCCAAGTAGGACTCTGCCTCTATTGGAATATTCATAGGGATATCCCCTTGGGATATTTTTTTATCCTATGTTGAGCTTCTATCTTTTAGGCCCGTAGGCAATTGTAGATGGAAGTTGGATCAAGCCCAGACCCTTGTTGAAAGGCCCGGAGAAGGATGTCGTCTAGGCATTTTAGTGGAACCGGTATGACAAAGTCCATGGTTCTGTAGTAGGCACATTTGCCCATGGCGATGCTTATCGGTCTAGGTAGACCGACATGGAACTTAGTCAGCCTCCATACACCTATAAATTAGGGATGACAACCCATTCCGAATCCGACCCTAGTTCTCTCCGATTCGAAGGAAAAAATTCGAGTCGACTCTGACAAAAAAGTAATATGACTCCGAATCCGACTACGACTCCGTTTAGAAAATCCGACTGCGAGTCGGAGGAGGGTCGAAGTCGAATCTCATAAAATAATCCGACATCCGAATCAGAATCCGACTTTGAGTCAATCAATCCTTTTTTCTTATTTATGTTAATGTATGATTTATGTATAATCTGACTTCGACTTTGAACCAATTCTATTACATAGCATTTTCCCATTGAAGAAATGATTGTTAAAAATAATAGTAATATTTAGATTATTTATACTACATAAGATTTTCATAGGATGATTAGAATATATTGTAATGATTACATTATTGTATTATAGAAGACTATGCTATTATAAAAAATTGGCAGAAAAATAAGTCGGATGGAGTTCGAAGTCGGATGTTCGGATTTTAAGTCGGGCCAGATTCAGATTTTCAGAGTCGGACGTCGGAGTCGAACTCAAATTTAACATCCGATTTCTTATAGGGTCGGAGTCGGATTATGCATAATCCGATCCATGTCCGACCCGTTGCCATTCCTACGCTCTCAACCTCTAAAAATAGTGCCTTAGGACCATCATTTAATTAAATAGTGTTTTTTATTCCATGCCTTTAACCATTAATAGATGCTAACTAACTAAAGCACGCCAAACGTAATTATAAGGCTCAAATATATACTAATATATAAAAAGGCGTTCGTTATCACGTGACGTTTTCACTAACGGTATTTTACTCCATTTAATCCACATACAATTAAAAAAAGAAATTGCAAGGTATAGGGTTTGATCCTGTGACTTTAAGTTTATATACTAAATTCTTAACCACTAGACCAAGTAATATTTAGTGTTATCATTTTAGAGTTTAATATTAATAAATGAAAATTTTCCTTACCCACGATATAGCTCGAGCTTAATAACTAGTTAATTTATTATATCCATGACTCACTTTTTATGAAAGTTTAATGGAAAAAAGATGATGACGATGTGCCATATAATAAATTTGAATGCCCACTGTTACGTAGTAGGAAACTAGTAATTAAATATCACAACTCCCAAAGATAGGTTCTAAAACTGGAGACTTGTGCAACAATGATTGGCTCGAATCCCGGAGCAAACTTCTGACCAGCAACCTGCAAAAAAGGGACCCCCTGGAGGTTTGGGTGGTATTTCCCCCTTCGATGCTTAAGTCAGATATCAGGGATGTAAAGGAACTTTTAGAGAGAGAAAGTAGAGAGAGAGAAGAATTTATGACAGAGTAACAATACTATGCTCTGAAAAACGTCCCTTTCACCCTGAAATCAAGGACTATTTATACTGTTTAAAATGACTATTGTACCTTGATGTGACCCTAATTTGGGAGCATCTGATTGGCTAAGCAATGAAATGGAGACACGTGGCAGACGTTGATTGGTTAGTACACCTCACTCTTATACAGAGGTGCAGACTGCCTTTGCTAGGCCTAAGTACAATCTTTGGGCCATGAGAGGGATTTTTAGTACACTTTCTTCAGAGAAACGTACTTTTAGCCCTGCAACTTTCTAGCCCTTTGTACTTTTACCTCCATGAGCATATGCCACATGTAGGGCTCTGATGAGGCCACGTGTCATCTTGATAGCTGTTGATTTTTAGGCTACAACATTTGCCCCTTAAAAGAGGGAGTTATTATTTTCTAGGCGCCAAGACGCTTAATCTTCCTCTTTTAACCGACCTGGAACTGCCCGTCTCTTTTTCGAAAAAGAGACGCCATTTTGCCGGTCTCCATAGGTCAACTCTTAAGAGCAACGGTTACTTTTACCGGATGAGGGGGTCATTTTCACCCCTCTATAATATGTGACTTTGTCGTTTTCTGGAATCATTTTAACATTGCTGAGAAAATTTCTAGAGAGAGAGACTCCGCAATTTTTACTGAGTTTTTAGAGAGAGAAACTACCCCCGTCCAAGCTCTTACAAACTGCTAATCAACTCGTCCGAGATTTCAACTCGTCTTTGACACTCGTCCAAGCTTTCTTCTACAGGTATTTCTTTAATTCTTTTTCTTGCTTTTTCACGCATATTTTAAGAAAATGAGTTCGTCTTCCTCATCGAACAAACCCGGCCGCTCAAGGGTTGGTACTAGCCCTAGAACAGAGGGCTTGTCTTCCTCGGCATCTTCTAGAGTTTGACCCATCTTGGCCGGACATGCATTCTTTTTCTTTTCTCATGGCCGGCAAAGTCAGACGACCCAATCTTTACCTGTGCAGGGTAATCTGGCGCGCGTCAAGCAAATAGCTCGTGTCAGACGAGGAGTTAACCTGCCGGCCTCCAGCTCAGAAATGGAGGCATCTACTGGACGGATTCCGCTGAGGGAGAGCACGAAGTTCAAAGCGCTCGTCCAGCAAATCCGAGCCCTTCCCCTGAACTCGTCCAGGAGGAGTCAGGAGTTCGAGGCTCCCCAAATCCCAGCTCGTCCAAACATAGGATGGTTTCAAATGAATTAAACACAGCTAGCTCTTCAAGTCCGGCTAGCGATTTGGTGGATCCGTCAACGACTTCTTCTGAAGTAAGACAACGATTAGGTCCTCTTTCTGACCCTAGGTTTATTTTGGCCGACAACTCTTGGCTAGGACGAGTAGGCTCGGACCTTAAACCCTTCTCTACGGCCATGCCTATGCCGGGCTACCGATTCGTCCTCCCTGGCCGAGAGGATACCATACTTAGTGCCCCCTCGGGTCATTTCGCCGTTTATCGCCTGGCCTTAGATGCCGGCTTGCGCTTTCCTCTTCACCCCTTCATAAGCCAACTTCTTCATTACTATAACATAGGGCACAATTAGCTTGGCCCCAACTCCTGGCAAAACATCCTCAATTTCTTGGCTGTTTGCAATTTAAAAGGAGTAGACCCTTCTTTGGCCGCCTTCTCCCAAATCCATTATCTTTCCAAAGTTCCCAAAACAATGGAGGGGAGCTGGCTGAGCGTGTGCAACCGTCAAGGCTTCTTGACGTCTTGGGATAAAACTTCCAAGATGCACTCATGGAAGGCCGAGTTCCTTTTCGTCCAAGCGCCCAATGAAGCGGTTGCTAGACGGCTTCGCTATTTTAGCCGGTGCACTACCAACACTGGACGGATGGCTTTCTTCTTAGAGCTAGAGAGTAACACTGCTGAAGAGATGGTGGAGTACTTCAGAATTTCGGAGTATTCCATGGACGACGTCTCTTTTAATGGCCCGTCCAATTGGATCCCTTTTAAAGAAATGTTCTACCATGATAACTTCCTGGTCACTGCCGGCTTGCGGCAGGGCGAGGATAGAGGTATACTTGTTAAAAAAATTTCTTCTAAGTAGAACTTTCGTCCTAAGTATCATTCGTCTAATATTTATCTCCTTTTCTTTCTTATTCGCAGATTCGGCCAAAAGTAAACTGAGAAGATCTTGGATAGGAGACATGAGCTCGTCCAGATTTGCCGACACTCTCTCGAAAGAATACAGCAAATCCGGTGCTGAAAAAAGGACGAATACACTGGTATACTTTTTCTTTCATTTTTTTTTTTTTTTTTTTTTTTTGAAAGCGTCCAGGGCTGACTCTGGACGAGTTAATTCTGGATGTCTTGATCTTTCAAGCAGCAGATCGTCCGGATCTCATTTTGGACGCCCTGCTTCTTCGAGGAGCAAGTCGTCCTGACTTTTCGTTGGACGCTTTGCTCCTTCTGGGAGCATATCGTCCTAATTTCGTTTTGGACGTTTTGTCTCTTTGATGAGCAAGCCGTCCTGGCTTGGCTCTCGACGCTTTGCCTCTTCCAAGAGCAAAGCGTCTTAACCATTCAATGGACGCCCTGGTCCTTTGCCAAACAGTGCAATAGATTTTTTTTCTTTAACTCCTGACGAGTTCCAACTTTGATTCTTTTTGTATTTCCAGAAGAATGGCCCAACGTCCAAAGCGTTGGTGGAGAAAGCGGCCTCGAAGAAGAGACCGGCCACAACTGGCGAGGCATCTCCTCTCAAAAAATCCAAAGGCTTCACGGCCAAAAAGAAGAAAACCTCCCGGCCTCCACCCAAGGTGGTAATCAATATCCCAGCCGAGGATGCCTCTCCAACTACTGAGGAGAGGGGCCTGATTCCTTATGCTGCTGCAGCCGATCAAACCCTTGAGCAACCAGAGGCCCTTGCTCAGTTGGAGATATTTGAGCCGAAGCCGGACACTTCTTTGGACGGATCGACTTTTTTGGGGCCGGTTGCTAAGGTTGTAAATCAGATGTCGGAGGCCTATAAGACGGCTTCCCTTTCCTCTGGTGAGTCCTATTACTCAAACTTTGTTAGGACCTTGCGCGTTGGTGGACGGCCAATGAGTCCCTCCAACCGTCAGACGGTCGTAATACCCATCAAAAATACTGACAAGTCAACTCTTTCAGATAAGGGAAAGGGCAAAGCTGAGGAGGCTCCAGCCGGCTCTCCCGTCCTCTCGGACGACGAACCTTCGGCCGCCTTCACAAGGATGAGCCCGGCCAAAAGGGAGAAGCTCAAGCTGGAGCTCTTCAAATGCTTCCCTGAACCTTACATAAAGGGTTTAAGGGGAGCCTCGTCAGAGCATGTTGGCTACATGTCTCAGCTGGCTGCAGAGGTAAGTTTTTCTTTGGACGCTCTAAATTCCGTACTTAGATATATATTTTTTCTCCATGTTGCATTCGTCCTGACTCTTTTGTCCTTCTCCTATTTTTCAGCTCTTTGCTCGCAGCATGATAACTGAAGATTGGGCGAGGGAGCTTAGAAAAGAAAATAAGAAGCTCGTCCAGGACGTGACCGCGGCTGCGGACCATGCTCAGCTCTCAATGGCCGAGCAGGAGGTGCTGCATCAACAGTCCAAGCTAGCTTGGGAAAAAGGTCAGCCGACCTTGAGTCCCAAAATAAAACTTATCTCCTTCGGCTGACCGAATTGCTGGACGAGAGAACGTCCTTGGAACGTTTCCTTATGGACGAGAGAAACTCGGTCATGACCATTGCTGCCGAGTTTTACCGAGAGAACCTTGTACTTAAGGTTAAAAACCAAGTCCTCCGAGCCGAAGTCGCGGCCACAGTTGATGCGGCCAAGGAGGCTATGAACACCGTCATAGACACTTCGAAGAACTGGGCTGTGCAGGCCTTCGGAATGATGGCCGAGGAGGAAGATATCCCCCAATATGTCAGCCGGCTGGAATTCCAAGAAACCCTGCACAAAGCCAACATCAAAGGGGAAGAACCCCCCATCTTTTAAGAATCTTCAGATGACGAAGATGAAGAAGTTGATGTTGAGGCCCAGGACGAAGGGAATGAAACTCCTCCTGTCGCTTAACTTTTCTCATGCTTTATTTTGGCCGCGAGCCACTTGTACTTGTACTTTATTGTACTTTTGCCTTAGACTAGCTTGTACTCCTTTCTTTATTTATGGAAAATGATCTTTTTCAGTCTCTATTGCTTTATACTTTACTGCATAAGACGCCTTGTTTCATGATTTAATATTTCTGCCAAGTATCAAAATAGTTCGTCTTGTCGTTCTTTAGACGAACCCTCCAGCTTCTCTAGCTGATCATATTAAGACTATACTCAATATCCTATACATTAATGCAAGTATGAAAGCAGTTCGTCATAACATACTTTGCCTGAACCCTTAGTTCTTTTCTGGACGTTCACTAGATGCCCAAGGAAAAACTAAGGTTAATAAGTTGTTCGGCCAAGAACTCGGCCAAAAACTTCTGAGTTAAAAACTGCTAAGTTAAAAGGTTGTTCGGCCAAAAACTCAGCCAAAAACTTGTGAGTTAAAAACTGCTAAGTTAATAAGTTGTTCGGCCAAAAACTCGGTCAAACATTCGTCAGGCCAAACATTCGTCATTGGACAAAGACTTAGTCATTTCTAAATTATGCCCCTATATGCCCCCCTTCTTGGACGAGAAGTTTTATAATCTTCCTCTGTTCAAGAAGGAGAAAAAGTCATAATTTTTAAATAACTAGGACGTTTTATAAGAGTGATTGCAACTCGTCCATCTTTGTTAAATTATGAAATAACTTGTTCCTTTACTAAGGTGGTTATTTCTAAGTTTTTGGCTTTTGGACGGAAGGTAGGATACCTTTACTAAGGCGTCCTGCTTCCAGCCGACCTTGTTTAGGAGATGTTTAAACTCTTTAAGCAAACAAGCGGCCAATGTATGTAATTATCCTTTTTTTAGGACGATAACATTTTCAGCCGATCTCCTAATAGAAGGTGCATTTTCATTTGTTGCTCTGCCATGTTTGTTAGCTTTAGACGATTTGCATATAACTTAAGCAAATAAATCAAACAGAGTCATAGGGAAGTAGAGCTGTATTATATGAATTTTGCTTGACGGATAGTCAAGGTACATGTATACATTCTACTTTTTTCATTGTAATACATTAAGAAAAGATTACAATTTGTCGAGATGCCCGAAACAAAGTATTTCTTCAAAGTATCAGAATTCCACGTCCTAGGAATGAGACGTCCGTCCATGCCTTCCAGACGAAAGGTGTCATTCTGAACTACTTCGATTATCTTGTAGGGTCCTTCCCAGTTAGGGGTGAGCTTTCCTAGCTCTTTGGCTCGGCCGACTGCTTCCATTTTCCTCAAGATGAGGTCTCCAAGCTTCAATGGACGCCTTGCAACTCTTTTATTGAACTCCCTTGCCATGCTCAACTTTATAGCTGCATTCTCAGTAATGCATTGCCCCTGACTTCGGGAACTAAGTCCAAAGTTGTCCGAAGAGCTGTCCAGTTAGCATCTTCTGAGTACATCATCACCCTTAAGGTGGGTTCTTCAATCTCAATAGGAAGGACGGCCTTAGAGCCATAGACCATCATGAAAAGGAGTTTCTCCTGTGGAGTTCTTGGTCGTTGTCCTTAATTACCATAAGACCAGCTGCAACTCTTCCACCCATAACCCCTTTGCATTATCTAACTTCTTTTTAATCCCGGCCGACAGAATTTTGTTAAAAGCCTCAACTTGCCCATTATCATGTGGATGAGCTACTGCAGCAAAGTGAGCTTTGATTCCTTGATCAGCCAACCATTGACGGAGCTTGGGTTTCAAATTGTGGCCCATTGTCAAAGACGATCGACTGGGGCATACCAAACCTTGTAATCAGGTTCTTCCAGATGAACCCTTTGACGTCATTGGTGGTAATGCCTCTTAATGCTTCAGCTTCAACCCACTTTGTAAAGTAGTCCACAGCTACTATTACAAACTTCTTCTGGCCAGCAGCAATAGGGAAGGGACCAAGATATCCATCCCCCATTTAGCAAAGGGAGAGGGAAGAGAATTGGAGTTAAGTAGTTGGACGGCTTCTGATAATGTTCCATGCTTCTGGCAACTATCAATTTCTTGGCATAGAGCAAGGCGTCCTCTTTCAAGGTCGGCCAAAAGTAGCCCGTCCTGAGAGCCTATTCTGCCAATGCACTTCCTCCAATGTGGGAAGCATAAGCTCCCTCATGCAGCTCTTTTAAAACGTCCAATCCCTCTTTTCTGGTAATGCACTTAAGAAGGGGCCGATTGTAGGATTTTTTGTATAGAGTCTCATTCCACAACTCAAACCACTTGTCCCTGGCTTTCACATACTTAGCCTCTACAGGATCAAGAGGTAACTGGCCGGTCTTTTTGAACTCAATGATAGGGCTCATCCACTCATTTTCTCGGCTGAGAATCAGAACTTCCCGCCTCAATGCTCTTGGCCGCTTAACCTCCCAGAAGACGTTCTAGGAATCTCTTTCAGCCGAACTGGCCAGCTTAGAAAGAGCATCAGCCTGATGATTCTCAGATCTAGGCACCTGATCCAGGACGAACCTCTTAAAAGACTTGATCTCCTCCTTAACTAAGTTCATATATTTACTCATGGACGCTTCTTTGCACTCAAAGTCACCGTTTACTTGACTGACGACCAGCAGAGAGTCAGTTTTAGCCTTAATCTCCAGGGATCCGGCCGCCTTGCACATTTTTATGCCGGCTAAGAGAGCTTCATACTCTGCCCCATTGTTGGAAGCCTGGAATTTAAACTTCATTGCATATTCAAACTTGTCTCCTTCTGGGATTGAAAGATGATCCCTGCCCCACATCCGTTCGAGTTGAGGATCCATCCACCATAGGGTCCAATGACGCTTTCCCTCCGTTGGGTCTTGGACGCTTTCTACTGTAGGCCGGGTAAGCTCTACAATGAAATCAGCCAAAGCTTGCCCTTTGATTGCCTTTCGAGGCTCAAATGTTAAGTCAAACATATTGAGCTCAACGGCCCATTTCAACATCCGGCCAAATGCATCCATCTTATGCAACACTTGCCTCAGCGACTGATCAGTATAAACAAGAATGATATGGGCTAGGAAGTAAGGCCTTAACTTCCGGCTGGCCATCAACAAGGCCAGGCCGAACTTCTCAATGGACGAATACCTGCTCTTCGCGTCCTTCAATACATGGCTCACAAAATAGACGGGTATTTGCACTGAGTCTCTCTCAGCCAAGAGAACAGCACTTACCGCGAAAGGAGACACGGCCAGGTAAACGTACAATTTTTCTCCCTCGGCCGGACTGATCAATCTAGGAGCTGCCGAAGATGATCTTTAACTTGCTGAAGCGCCACTCAGCCTCTTCCGTCCATTCAAACTTGGCATTCTTTTTAATAGTTGCAAAGAAATGGTGACATTTGTCCCCTGATTTCGAAAGAAACCGTCCAAGAGCAGCCAAACAGCCCGTCAGACGCTGAACTTCTTTGACTTTGGACGGCGAAGTCATATTCATAATAGCTTGAATTTTGTCGGGATTGGCCTCAATCCCTCTCTGATCAACCAAAAACCCCAGAAATTTTCCAGCAACTACGCCGAATACGCATTTCTGCGGGTTGAGTTTTAACTTGAATTTCCTCAAAGTGAGGAAAGTTTCCCTCAAATCGTCCAGATGATCTCTTTCTTCTTTACTTTTGACGATCATGATAGGCTTCCATGTTTCTCCCAAGCTGTGGCTGAAACACCGTGTTGATAAGCCTTTGAAATGTGGCTGGCGCATTTCTTAGGCCGAAGGGCATTCTGAACCATCCATACAACCCTTTCTCAGTAATGAAGGAGGTTTTATCTTGGTCGTCCGGCCACATGGGAATCTGGTGGAAGCCTGAGTAAGCGTCCATGAAACTCAGCAATGCATGGCCTGCTGTAGAATCCACCAGACGATCGATTTTGGGCAACGGAAAGCTGTCCTTAGGACAAGCCTTGTTTAAATCCGTGTAATCAACACATATCCTCCATGTGCCATTCGGCTTCGGAACCATCACAACATTTGCTACCCAATCTGGGTAATAAGTTTCACGGATGAACTTAGATTTGAGCAGCTTTTGAACTTCTTCATCAACGGCCTTATTTCTGGCCGGCCCTAGTGCCTCTTCTTCTGCCGAATAGGCTTCTGCCCCGGCTCAATGTTGAGCTTATGCACTGCCACCTCAGGATCTATCCCAGGCATTTCCTCTATAGCATAGGCGAACACATCTTCAAATTCTCGCAGCAATGCAACTAAGGCGTCCTTGATTTCTGATCTCAAAACTGATCCTATTTTCAATGTCCTCTCTGGACGTTCTGGATTTAAGCAAATTTCTACCGGACTTTCTACCGGCTCTGGACGTTCTAGTCCCAGACTCATTATAGCCATAATCTCCTCAGATGAATGTTTTTCTTCTTTGATAGCCAAGCACTTTCTCTTCTTGCTGGCAAGAGCATGGACGTTGCTCTCAGGGAGGTAGCTTTGAACCTTCTCAACTTCTTGCTTAGCTCAACAATCTGACCTTTACCTTCTCGGCCGAATCATCTCCCCGGACTTTGCCTTTCTCTTTCCATGATGATGGTTTGAAGAGTGGTGAGGTAGCATTCTCTAGCAGCTTGCTGATCTCCATAGAGAGATCCAATTTCCCCCATCACACTCAAACTTCATTAGCATTAAGTGGGTCACAATACAGCCTTGATGTGATTTAAGGTAGGTCGTCCGAGAATGACATTATAAGCGTCAAGTCTCGTACTACCAAAAATTTCACAAAAAGCGTCCTGGCAGCATCTTTCTCTCCCACCCTGACGGGTAGAGTGACGGTCCCCATGGGATGGATGATCCCTCCCCCAAAACCAATTATAGGATGATTTACAGGAACAAGTCATTTTTATCAAACTTCAAGCCGAGAAAACAATCAGCACTGATTATATCAGTAGAGCTTCCGTATCAATCAGAATTCGCCTAACCCTAGGTTGGCAATCTTCATTTCCACAACTAGGGGTCATCATGCGGCGTCCTTATCTTCCCTCGGTCCAGCTCGCTGACCACTATTTTTGGGAAAGGATCAGACTCGGCCTGGTTAGTGAGCATAACCTGACTGAGTTCCCTTAAATAGTTTTTGTGGCCCGATTTGTTGGACCTCCGCCGCAAATCCTCCTGGATGACCATTACAACATCATCATCCGTGCTTATCTCCGTCCATCTTTCTTCCTTGACGGTTATCTTTTTCTGGAACTTCCTTCCTGACGAAGGTAGTAATTGTTCATCTTACCTTTCGAGCCAATCTTCTATGCTCTCTTCAAGTGTTGCATTCATTGGTTTCATGCCACAATCTTTGGAAGTGACAATACTTGCTTTTGTCTTGTTACGGTATAGGCGTCTTCATTTCGGCCGGCGCCTTTAGCTCATGCTGATCTTTTATTTCCATCAAAATGGAATATTGATCTTTGTTGAACTCTATGGTTCAACTGAGGCCGCCGGCTCAGACCGCCTACTTCTCTTGGACGAGGTGGTCAAGAAGTCATTGCCCAAGTCTCAGCTTTCTTGGGCGGATTCTTTTTTGGCTGAACGCCTCTTCTCCTTCTTCACCTCTGGCTCTTTGCCTCAGCACAAACCTCTGTGGCTTGAATGAATGCCTCAGCCTCCCTCAAAGCTTCCGTCAAAGTAGTGACCTTCTTCTTAACCAAATCAAACTTAAAGCTTCCTGGTCTTAAACCTCTGATGAAGGCGTCAAACGCTACTCCGCATTCAGATCTTGGATCTGCAATGCTTCTAGATTGAATCTCTTCACATAACCTCTCAAGCCTCCTTAGGACCTTGGATGACTTTACCCAGTGCATGCTTGTTTTTTGTTCTGACGATTAGCCACAAAGTGACTGGTGAATAGATGCTGAGCTCAGTAAAATTGTTCACTGAGTTAGGCGGCAAGTTGTTAAACCATTTTTGGCTACCCCTTCAAGTAGCTGGGAAATTCTTACACCAAGTAGCATCGTCCACCCCTTGGACATACATCTGATGCTTATAGCTGATAGATGATCGTCGGATCAGTAGTTCCATCGAAGCTCAATGGTCGGGATCTTAACCTTTGGGAAAGGAGGGGACTCCATAATCCTGACCGAGAAAGGAGTTGGCCAATTGATCTGGAGTGCCCCAACCTGACCCTCAATGGGTATGTGCTCCAGATGGTACTCCTTTAGTACCGGATTAGAAGAGGTGTTAGCTAAGGCTTGACGCCTGTACACCATTGGCTGCAAAACTGTATTTTCTTGCCTTGGCTGAAAAGCCGAGGTCCATGGCTTCCACATGTTCTGGACGGAGCTTAAGACGGATCCTTCATATAAGGAGTGGACCAGAGGCGAACGCTGCTGGCGCTGCTCTTGGCTTCCAAATATCCCTAGCATCAGTTCCATCTTGTGGCCAGTAGGGGAATATTGTCTCTGGACGGAGTACAGCCTCCAGTCCATCTTCCTCCTGAGTCACTAACAGCTGGCCCTTCCCTTGGAAAGCGGCCTGGTCAATTCTGGCCGAGGTGGCCAACTAGTCCCTGGACGACCCTCTTGGGATCTCCCATTGAGTGGCGCAGCTGCCTCTCCTCCTGGACTTAGCTGAAAGAACAACATATTGTTCTTAATCTGTCTTCCATACAGCGGCCATCTGGCCTGGAATCATATTAACATTCTCCAAGTGACCAGCTGTCACTGGACGGTCAAGTTTTCCTGAATGACGGGTGTCACAGTCCTCCCTCAGATGAACGGCAGCATGGCCCTGGTCCCGTCCACGGGTGGCCTCTCGTCATCCACAGTGTCTCCACTGAACTCTAAAACTTCGTTCCTTGCGACATTCGATGATGACAGTCCTCATTGTTGCGTCTCCCCACAGACGGCGCCAAATGTTACGTAGTAGAAACTAGTAATTAAATATCACAACTCCCAAAGATAGGTTCTAAAACTGGAGACTTGTGCAACAATGATTGGCTCGAATCCCGAGCAAACTCTGACCAGCAACCTGCAAAAAGGGACCCACCCTGGAGGTTTGGGTGGTATTTCCCCCTCCGATGCTTAAGTCAGATATCAGGGATGTAAAGGAACTTTTAGAGAGAAAAAGTAGAGAGAAAGAGAAGAATTTATGACAGAATAACAGTACTATGCTCTGAAAAACGTCCCTTTCACCCTGAAATCAAGGACTATTTATACTGTTTGAAATGACTGTTGTACCTTGATGTCACCCTAATTTGGGAGCATATGATTGGCTAAGCAATAAAATGGAGACATGTGGCAGACGTTGATTGGTTAGTACACCTCACTCTTATACAGAGGTGCAGACTGCCTTTGCTGGGTCTAAGTACAATCTTTGGGCCATGAGAAGGATTTTTAGTACACTTTCTTCAGAGAAACGTACTTTTAACCCTGCAACTTTCGGGCCCTTTGTACTTTTACCTCCATGAGCATATGCCACATGTAGGGCTCTGATGAGGCCACGTGTCATCTTGATAGCCGTTGATTTTTAGGCTACAACACCCACCATGAACATGCAAATACCCAATGAGTCTGGATCGGGTCTTGGTCTACATGTGGTTGGTTCGGGTCGGGTCTAGGTCCAATGATGCAAAAGCTAAGACCCGCCCAGATCAAATCCATGGACCTATTTATAATTTTTTGCAAAATATAAATATGTTGAGATTGCAAAATACAATTTATCTAATCATAATAATAAGTCTTTATTCTCTAATAAATAAAATTAATGATGAAGTGGAGGAAATTTTCAAAAATTATTGTTATATACTGAAGTATATGATATTTATGTAGGCATCTTTAATATTATGTATATTTAGTAGTCTTGTATACTGAAATTCTAAATTAAAATATATTAAAATAGTATTTTCTTAAGTTCTAATTCTATTAATTCATTATTCACTAAGTATTATTCTAACTAACTGCCATGAGAAAATTAAGAGTAAAAAAATATGAGAGAGAAAGCTAGAAAGAGGAAAAAAAAGAGGGGAGAAAACCCAATTTAAAAAACCGAGAAACCCTAGCTCTTCCAAAAAAATTCCATCATTTATCCCAAATTTGTTGCCAATCTCTGCAATTACTCTCTAATTGTTTAATCCCTTCATCTCATCATTATCAAAGTAGTAAGTACAATTAAGTTTTCGTGTCTGTTTTCTATTCTAGCTTGGTTTAAAGTTAGTAAAGTGAGATTTGCTAGCTGCAATAATTCGATCCTACTCGATGTGGGTAGGGTTAGTTCTCTATTAAACATCTTTTTTAAGCATATGAAAGGCGATTTATAGGTTGGTTTCCATAAATTTGTTCAATTTTCTCAATTTAATCCCTATGAGCTAGGGTTTTCTTCGAGTTTTGGGATTTTTTATTGGGTGCTTCTTTTTCATTCATTTATTGAGTGGCAGAGAGCTCGTGTGTTGTGAGTTAGAGAGATTTTGTTTGTCGTGGTGTCATTCATTATCAGTGAGATTTACTCCTTAAATCTCATTTATCATTGGCGTGCTATTAATCAAGTTCGCAGAGTGTTTGCTCAGATTGAAACCCTAGCATTAATGGTGATGGTAAGTATAATTTTTAAAGTTGTTATGAAGATTGGTCACAATTCTGCTCGTGAGATTTATATCTGCTATATAAAAGAGTTGAAGGTTTGGTATTCCTCTTCACTCCACTTTCTTCCTTGTCTCATGTTTGTTTACTTCAGTTATTTCCTTTCTTCTTATTATACTTCTGAAAGAGTTATAAGCCCTAAAATTGTCCATATGACTGTTTGTTATTTCACTAGGAACACTACAAAAGGAGGGGTGAATTGTAGTGTGTGGAACTTATTGCCCAAATAATGCGGAATTTAAAATATAAGCAATAAGGAACTGAAAGTGCAAGAGAGATTTTTACGTGGAAACTTCTTGTCACAATACAAGAAGAAAAACCACGACCTACTCAGGATTTAAACTCTTCACTATAATAGGGAAATCTCCTATGATTCAACCTATTACATATGCAAGTTCCACTCGGGACTCCAACTCTCTCACAATCTCCACTTTATACTCTAGACTTGATTCTAAGTCTTTCAAGAGTTCCCACAACCACAACAAGAATCCGTCTTTTTAGCGTCTGAATTTAGCGTCCGACAGTATAAGTGGACGGTAAATAAGAAATTAGCGTCCGATATATGACAGACGCAAATTAGCGTCCGCTTTCTGAGATTTAGCGTCCGTTCCTTTAAACGAACGCTAATTAGCGTCCGTTCCTTTAAACGAACGCTAATTAGCGTCCGTTAAGTTAAATTACCGTCTGAAAGACGGACGGTAAATAAGAGATATAAATCAGCATTTTAGTACCTCCAGTCGACCAAATCATTAACCTTAACCCATGCCCCTATCTCTTCCTCACTCTTTCCACGCCTCTCTCTCTCACGTTTCTCTCTCGTCTCTCTCTACCGCCTCATCTCACGTTTGCCTCTCTACTGGCTTACCCCACGGTGCTCTCTCTTTCTTTCAGATCTCACGAAATCAGGTTTTTCTACTCAGATTTAACTAATAAATATGTTTTTTTAGTTTTGATTGTTGATTATGGAGTTTCTTTTCTCGATTTTCTTTGTTTTTTTTAATTTCGTTTTGCGTTTTCTTGTTCTTGGTTTTTCGGTTTTCCCTAGATCTGAATTCCCTAAGATTTTTTAATTTTTTTTCTATTTTTCTTTATTTTTTTTTACTTTTCGATTTTATGAGATTTTGATTTTGTGTATTTTTATTTTCGATTTGGTTATTCAATTTTTCAATTTCGCGATTTTGGCTTTTTTGTCTTTGGTTTTTCGGTTTTCGTCTTTTGATTTTTTGGATTTTGGGGTTCGAAATTTAGAGATTCTTGGTATCTGGTTAGATGAATCATCCTTAATTACAAGAAATATCCTAACTTAGATGATGAATCATCCTAACTTAGTTCGATCATCCCAACTTAGTTATATCATCCTAACTTAGTTAGATCAAACTAGTTGAATAAAATGCTTATTGATGCGGTTGTATTGCTGCGGTGGTATTGCTGCGGTTTTACTCATATGCATCAATATATCACGTAAAAAGAAAAGGTAAAATATAAAATAACCATATTGTTGCGGTTTCGGCCGAAAATCGCAGCACTACGGTTTCAACTAGGGGTGTTCATAAAAAAACAAAACCGAAAAACCGTACTGAAATACTGAAAAACCGGTCTAAATGGGTGGTTACCGTAATGATAACAAAAATTTTCAACAGTACGATTACCGAACCGATAAAATTAATGGTTAAATGGTAGAGTTACGGTTATGCTTTTTGAGTGAACAGTTAACTGAAATATTATTTTTCTCTATTTAATTATTGTGAAACATTTTCAAACAATACATTAATTCTAATATTTGTTCCTAATTTACAACAATTAGAGAAAGTAAATAATTACTTGAAAACTCTTATAAACACTATAATTAGGAAATGAAGTGAATTATTAGTGTTAGTTGTATTTTTCAATGCATTTATTATACACTTTATAATACATTTCATATTCGAGGATATATAATATTAAAATATACACAAAAAATTGAAAATATATATATTTAAACATAATAGTATAAATTAAATAATGGTTAATGGTTAACCGAAAAACCTTACCAAAAAAACGGTTATCCGCTTAAGCGGTAATCGGTCTAAACGGTTACGATCATGGTTCGCAAAAAAGAGCAAACTCGAAACTTACAGTGTTTTATAATATGAGTACTATAAGAGGGGGGTGAATTATAATGAGAGAATAAGCGTAATTTTTGCGGAATTAAAAGCTAGCTAGGGAACACACAATGGAAACACAAGAGAGTTTAGCAAGTAAAAACGTCCTAGGCCCAATAGGAAGAAACAACCTCGACCATAAGGGATTTTAACTCAAACTTTCCACTATAATAGGCCAACAACTCTGTTACAAAGCTATTAATTCTCTCGGACCACAAACTGAGTTCCTAAACTCAGGTGCCCAACAACAGTTCCCACTAACTGTTGTTCCTCTCAAACTTCACTCGAAGTTCCTCTATTTTTCCCTTTCTCTTGCTTCACTCAAAGCTTTCTCACACTTACAGGAGTTCACTCAAACCCTTTAACCAAATAAATATAAGTTTTGATAACAATGGAAGAGTAAAAACCAAAGATAGTAAGTATGAATTCTCTTAGGAACACAACAGTGACACTTTAGACAACTTAGGATTTCAAGCTATGTTAGACACAAATTAATCATGGGATTAGGCGCCTATCTATAGAGTAAGTAGACATGAATTAATTTACCACTAATTAACCCACTAACCCTATGATCTCCACTAATTAAATTACTTGGGAACTAAGAAGCTAATCCAATAACTCACTTAAAACGTGTAGCAGTAACTATTACGTGATAAGTGGTTACTTGGGGAATAATTAAACCATTTAAAAAATAATTCAATTTAACAAAAATATATTTTCCATTTATTTTAAATACACTCGAAAAATCAGATTTTATTTAAAGAAAGAAAATCGTTGTATTTAAAATAGAACTAAAAAGATTTTAAAAATAAAATAATATCCTTTTCAATTCAAAGAAACTAATTAAAATCTTTTCCTAACTAATTTCCTAAAATATTAGATCTAGGCCAAATTAAACTAGGATTCCTGATTAAGTGTTTATACACTCAACATTGATCAAGCTCTCAACATTAATCAAGCGCTCAACATTTACTCGTTTTAGGTGTTCCTAATTTTGTTTCTATGTCAGTTCCCAACCAAAGTTCCTAAATCGTGCCAGTGTTTGTTCCTGTCATGGGAATAGAACTAAGTTCCTTTTAAGAATTCAATAACAAACATCTTTTACCTTTACTCGACCTTAACATGAAGAATATAATACATCCTAATGCATTCTAATATTCATTCCAAGCTTGATTCTTCATCTCATGAACATCTTCACTTCGATCTTGATTAATTCTCCTTGCTTTAATCTTCAATCAAGTATTCTCTTTGTTCTTCAATGAATAACCTAGCAACATCATACATGAAATAATACAAATATGACTTTTGTGGTTAAGTCATCTTCAAAACTTAGGGTCAACATATGGTTACCGAACCGAAATGTTTTTTCGGGACGGTTAACCACCCATGAACACCCCTAGTTTCGACGAAATTTTTTTTGAAAAAAGTTGACTATTTGACCAGACATATTGATGCGGTTTCTGACAAGAATCGTAGCATATATTACAATAATATTAAAAAAGAAATATTTTAATACATTGATGCGGTTCTTTTATGCGGCCACTCTTTCTCTCCCGACTCTCTCTCTCTCTCTCTCTCTCTCTCTCTCTACTCTCACACACACACATTATCTCTCTCTCTCTCTTTTCTCATACTCTCTTACTCTCTCAAACTTTTTCCGGTGAAAAGGCGAGTTTTCGGCGAAAAGGTTCCAATTTTTGGCGATAAGGGTTCTAGCTCTGGGTTTGGTTTCACTTTTTCTCCCCTCTCCTCCGATTCTCACACTTTTTGGTTCCTTTTTTCTCCCATCTCCCCCGCTTCTTGCTTGGCTGGTTTGGTTTTTCTCCCCTCTCCTGCGCCACTTTCATGCTTCACTGCCGGCGCCACCCCTCCTTGTCATACTAGGTTAGTTTTTCATAAATTTTTTTAATTTTATAGTTTTCTTAATTAATAGTGTTTTAATGGAAAATTTGGCTTAAATAGTAGTTTAAAATGCTTAATATAAAGTATATATATGATTAGTTATAATATTTGAGGGTTAAAAACTGATTTTGTGATGATTTTGCTTAAGTTTCTGTATTCCCTAAAATGTTATACAGGATTATTTTTTGCCTAAGTTCTTGTGATGTTTTTGCAATACTTTATTTGAAGTGAAATGCAAGGCTCTATTGATGAAGACTAAAGGAGGGGAAGGGAAATCTAAGGAATGGTTTGGTACTTGTTGTTTGATGATGACTTGGAATTGCTTGAATGCGATTCTTGTTTGGTGATGACCTGGAATCACTTGAATAATGCGATTGTTTATATGTACATCATAATGCCTAGATACTCGTTCAAGACATACATATTAGGAGTAAGTCTTTAATAGTCCCCGTTTTGGGACTGTTCTTAAACGTCATATCTCACTTAGGACGTGAATGTGTGTTGATTCTTTGACTTTAAGTGAGATACGGTTAGTCATTTCCCTAAGTTGTTCTTCGGGTACATATAACATAAGCAATTATCTTCATCGTGTAGTACTTGGAGAACTGAAGGGAAATGGTGCCGAATTTTACTTAGAATCAAAGATGATACGTGCATTCACTAGTGGGATTGGATGTTTAAGGATGGGTTAGGTTGGAGTGATAAGGACCCAATGGAAGCATCCATTGAATATTAGCTTGTTGTGTTATATTTATGTGAATTTTTTGATTGATAATAATTTTTTATATATGTATGTATATGTGGGAATTCTTAGAAATGGATCTAAGTTGGATGTTTTCCTTTATCCATTTTCGCAACTGATGAACCTGAACTTATCAACTCAAAAGATTCTAAATAAAAGGAAGTATTAAAAACCAAAGAAAGATTTTTGAATGAAATAAGGCAACCAAAGAATAAACTATCTAAAAAAATCTATAAATAAGGACAAATGGTTGAAAACAGCAAAAGAAAGAACTCCCAAAAATAAAACATAAAGTATTTAAATGCCAAAAATAAATTTTCTTTAAAAATAAGTAATGACTCTCGGGTTCACAAGCCAACCTCATCATCGAGCACTCAACTGTACTTGACAACACAACTTCACAACACAAGAAAGCCAGCAAAAGTGACATGAGCATCCACAATTCTTTTTCTTTTTAACAATACCAAAACCAATTTTACCAATCAAGTGCATATCATGTCCAATACTCTAATAAAGACAAAAGAAAGGTAGCTCCACATCGTGACACATAGGTCAAAACATGTGTGTAAAATAAAATGTAGCCAAAAACAGTCGCAAACAACCCATCATCTTTTGCACAAGAGACGTTTTATAAACCAAACCAAACAACCACAATTAGCCATCCCACCCTTTTATTCTAGCCTCTACTCCCGACCAAATTTCATCATTACAAAACGTAACTAAATCAATTTAGTCGGGGGAAAAGGTGGAAGACAGGAGAAAGAACAAATACAAAGGTAAAAGTTTCACCTCATCATCGAGTACTCGACTCCAATTGACAACACAACTTAACAACACAAGAAAGCCAGCAAAAGTGACACAAGCATCAACAATACCAACGCCAATCTTACCAATTAAGTATGTATCATGTTCAATCAAGCCAGCAAAAGAAATGTAGAAATGCATCGTGACACTAGGGGCAAAACATGTGCGTGAAGTAAAATGTAGCTAAAAACAGTCGCTTAGAAGTCAAACCCCAATGATCTTTGCACAAGGGACATTAATTTATTAAGCAAAAGGACATAGAACAAATAAACCAAACCCAAAAATTCTGTTTCGGGTTTATAATTTAAGGGTTAGGGCTATGGTTTGGGTTTAGGGTTAGGGTTTAGGTCTAGGGTAAGGGTTTGGGTTTGGGGTAAGGGTTTTGGGCTATCATCTAGGGTTTAGGGTTAAACTCTTATATGTGATGAATCCTAAACAAATTACTCAAAACACAAACCCACAACATACCAACTCCAACCCAGAACACAACAAACTCAACCCAGAACACAAACAAATCCCAAACACAAATAAACCCCAAAACACAACCAACCTAGGAACAAACAAAAATCTAGAAACAAACAGTAACAGAAACAACACAAACCTAGAACACATCCATCAACCATTTTCAATAGGCCATAACAAAAACCATCAAACAACAACCATCAAACAACAATAGCAGCACAATTTAAGGAATTGAATCATAATCAATATCAGTAGGCTCAGTATCTTTAACAACTTCAAGAGACTCCTCATCCTCAACCTTAGAATAACCAAATATCCAATTTTGGCAAGTCACAAGAGCCTCAACATTTTTGGACAACAAACGTGTGCGATACTTTGTTAAAAGTATGCCCCCCTTACTAAATGAAGACTCCGAAGCCACAGATGTAATTGGGATAGCCAACACATCTCTAGCCATCCGAGACAAAATAGGATAACTGCCCACATGAGTTTTCCAATACGCCAAAACATCAAAGTGGTCATCTTGGTCAGCAGGAGCATGATGGGCACTGAAATATGATTCCATATCATTTTCAACACCCCTACTAGCAGCAACATTGGCACCCAAACTCTAAAAAATAGCTTACATAATATCATCACTAAACTATTACCAAATAACAATCACTAAGTTTAAGTAATCAAATGAATAACATGTTACACATAATAGCCAACCTTTCCAAGGTTGGCCTTCTTAAATGGATGGGCAAGCGAAGTTGCAAAACATGGAGTGGAGGACTCAAAACCAGTAGTCATAGAAGATGTAGTGGAACATGATTGGAGTTGTATGTGAGAATAAACAGTAGCATAGTGCATATACAACTCAGTAAAGGCATCAACAACCTCTTTAACCTTACAATTAAGATCTTCGGGCAAATAAACAGTAGCATACAACTCATGAACAAAGTTTTTTTTGTAACGGGGATCAAGCATGATAGCAATAGTAAGAATCAGAGAAAAATTATCCCAATACTTGTTAAATTTTGCATACATATGAGCAGCCATAAGACGAATGGAATCATTTAGGTTTTCTTTAGCATAGAACAGAAGACTTTCAATCAAAACAATGTTCTCAACATATAGGTTGGCAGTGGGGTAATCAGAACCAGAAAAAAGACAAGTGATATCATAAAAAGGTTCAAGAAAATCACAAACATTTTGGATAATTTTCCATTTATAATCAGTTAGAGAAACATCTAAACCATGCTCAAGTAAACAATACCTATCTATAGCCTCCCTAGCTTCTAAACACCTACGGAGCATAAGAAAAGTAGAATTCCAACGAGTACGAACATCACCAATCAATGAACTAGAAAAACCAGTATTCACATACTTAACACAATCATCAAACCTCCATTTCCTAGTGTTTGAATAAGAAACATATGAAACAACTTGTTGCAACTTCAAAACAATTTTATCCATAAACTTAAAACCAGCTTGGACAATCAGATTCAATATATGGGCAGAACATCCAATATAAAAAAAATTACCAAAACAAGGCAACAAATTAGTTCTATTCAAGTCCCTAATAACCATCTCTTGAATCATAACAACATTGGCAGTAGCATTATCACAAGTCAAAGAAAACACTTTCTCTCTAATATTCCACTCATCAAACAAATCAAGAGTAAACTTACCCAACTCCTTACCAGTGTAGGACCCAGGAAAATCTTTTAAAACAAGAATTTTAGAACGCAATACCCAAGAGTTATCAGCATAATGAGCAGTCAAAACGATAAAACTAATATCATTAAGTGAAGACCACAAATCACAAGTACAACACACTTTTCCTTCTAAATTACCTACAGTTATCTTTAATTGAGCTTTAAGGGAAGCAAACTAATTAGTCCAATGCTTAAGCATAGTATTACTAGAAATATGCTTCACATCAGAATTCAAGTAAGAAAGTAATTCTCTATGCTTAGAATGCTCAACAATCAACAATGGATACACATGACACATAATAGCTTCAGCAAACATACGACATAAAGTTTTTTTTATCATGATGCCCCCAGGTTGAGCAACTTTTACTTTTAAGTAAGCTTCACACTTCTGTAATTGTTTATTTTGGTTATTAGTACCTTGTGTTCCCTCAGCACGATAGGTCTTAACATTACAATGCTTACATGTAGAAAAAATCTTACCATCTTCGGTTTTGAATAAGGTAAAGTGTTGTCAAACCTTGGTCGTACGTCTTCCAAACAAGACGGGGTCATGGGTTTGGAAAGAAATGGTTTCCTCCTCAACAAAAAGGGAATTGGACCCAATAATGGAGTCCAGTGTCAATGGATGAACTGAAAAATAAAATAAACACATTTACAGTTTGAACAAGGCAGAGTCTAGGCATCTAAGGTTAGGGTTAGGCCAGGTTTAACGGTCAAGCTCAGGTTTAAGGGTTAGGGTCGGGTTTAGGGTTCGGGTTTAAGGTTAGGGTTAGGAATAAGGTTTAAGGTTTAGGGTTTAGGGTTTAGCCTCCAACACTAACCCTAAACAGTAACCCCTAAACACAAAACCCAGAAACACAAAACCTAAACTCAAACTTTAAACTCAAACCCAAAACATAAACCCAAAACACAATCCCAAAACACAAACCCAGAAAACAAAACCCTAAGGCCTAAACAGAACATACCCTAAACTATTTAGCCTTTAACATAATGATCCAAAAACACAAACCCTTAACATAAACCCAAAACACAAACCCAAATCAATAAACACAGAAAACACAAACCCTAAACAAAACAAACCCTAACAAAAAGGCAAACCTAGATACTTAGACTATTAAACAGTAAACAAAAATCACAAACATGTAATATAAAATATAAATGATAAAAAATCACAAACAGAAATCACAAACATGTAAACAAGTTAGAAACCCTAAACATCCAAGTCAAGAATTTCATATACATGACAAAAAATCAAAAAGTAATATAAATAATACAATATAATTATATCGACTATCAAGTATCAACACATAATTGATTTAAGATAATAATAATGAACACAATCAAGTATCAAACACATAAATGATTTAAAACCAGTCTTAAGATCGAAAAATAAACTTATAAACATATATTAAAATCAGAAATCCTAAAAAATTCTAGATCTCACAATCACATATGACAAAAAATAGTAAAAGAAAAATTCAAAAAATACATGATATTCCAACAGATCTACAAACTGGACCAACACATAATCCCACATTCACATGCAAGAAGATCTACCTAATTCTAAAAATAAAAAATAAAAACTAGAACTCTAAAAGTGTAGAACACTTACTTGGTGGTTGTGACATAATATTTTTAAATATTAAATTTGCCTTTTTTTTTGCTTTTTTTTCTTCTTTTTTCTTCTTTTTTGCTTCTTTTTTTCCCGAATATCAATGCTTCTTTTTTGCTTCTTTTTTTCCTCAGATCAACGTCTTCTTCCTCAGATCTTCAGTTCTTCACCAAAAGTCCAAAACCCAGAAAAGAAACCAAGAGGACAAAAACCCATAAATGATAATTAAGAGAAATGAGAAATATAAAAGAGAAATATGAAATAGACCAAGAAAATAAGATATAGAGAGAGAAAATGAGAGAGTCGGAGAGATTGATCAAAAAAAAAGGAGAAGAAATTTGAAAGAGGCGAAAAAAATCTGAAAGTGGTGAAGAATTTTTAGGGTTATTTTAGGGTTTGGAAGGGAGAGAATAAGAGAGAATGACTGGATGAGAGATTGAGAGGGAATGACGGAATAAGAGAGAATGAGAGGCGAAGAAATGAGGGGTGAGGTTAAGAAAAGGTTTATATAGTAGGGATTAGGGAGGAGGTTTAGGGTTACATTTAGGTCTAATATCAACTGTTGGATTTTGAGATTGAATCATTGAGTGACTAAGATTTTAGTGAGTTCATTTTAGATTTTTGATTTTAGAGATTAAAGAAATGAAGGGTCAAGGGCTCAGATTTAATATTAGCTAATCAATGGTCTCAGACCATGATCCTTGGCATATTTTTTTGACCAATGAACATCAAGAGTGACCAAGCACGTGGATTTAAAAATCTCAATGGTTGGATTTACCTTTATCAAATCAAATGGTTAAGGTTAAGTCTTAAGAGTGAAGAGTTAAGACAAGTAATTCTTTTTTCTAGTTTTTATATTTATAATTCTACATTTTTTAATATCGATTTGTAATTATAGTATTGATTTGTAAATTTGTGTTGTAATTAGTAATATTATAAATTAACAAAAATTATAAACTTTAGAAGTTTAATTAGTATTTTTAATTATAAATAAGATGATTCATGTAAAAATTATTATGATTAAATAATTATGTGAAACAGTGAAAGTAAAAACTGTTAAGTATGAATGTATGATTATTTAAGTAATGAAATAGACGGATTCCTAGTATGACTTTTGATTAAGATCCACAACGATACGTCTGACTAAGTTGCCATACGACGATACATCAACGATGAAAGTCGGTCAATCTATTCTAAATTTCTAATGATGCTTTGATTATTGTTAAAATCATGTAGTAACATCGATGATCAATCTTATGATCATTTGATGGTTTTGACTTTTGATTAATGTCGAAGACAATCAATCTTATGATCATTTGATTTATGTCAAGATTGTGAACCTTAACTTAACGAAATTCGATCATTGTTTCATCCTCTACTAGTCTAGTCACTAGTGATACACTGACATGATTATTTTGTATTAACTATGATCTACTTTCATAGTTTCAATGTTTCATGTTCATCCTCTACTAATATAGTGTATGAATTGTATGATTATATATCATCTTCATATGACATATTCGATTAAGTGATTAACGCTGATCATTGTTACTTGTTGAGTTGTTCCATGAACGATGAAAGTCGAAAATTTTTATAATTACGATGCTTTCATTAATGATTTAATGTCAACCTAATTCTTTAATTCTAACTCTTTTTGTTGCTTTATAGTGACTCTTTCAGACTTGAGAGTGAGTAAGTCACTAACTAGCAAATTGTTTAAGTTTAATAGTCTATAGACTCTAACACTATAAGTCTATAATCAATAATCAGTATGGACTATGGAATATGGACTTATGCCTTAAGCCCTTAACAGCTTGAGTGCTTAGCCCTTATGGTTGTTACTTATTACTTGAATACTTATGCAATCATGAATAAGAATAAGTGAATAACCGATAGGCAATAGCCAATGCCCAATGGTGAATGGCCCAATAACATAACTATCACTAGTGGAAAAATAAAGAAGGGTTGCGCTAAAAAAGGCTATTAGAGCTGCACTTTTTGACAGCAGCTCTTTCAACAGCAGCCCTTCACTTTTTAAGTAGGGCTGCACTTTTAACAAAAAAGCGCAGCCCTTCATGCTTAAAGGGCTGCGTTTTTAAGTAAAAAGCGCAGCCCTTTTGACCCAAAAAAATATATAAAAAAAAAAAAAATTTCTTGCATTTTTTATGTCAAATTGACACAAAATCAATTTCAAACTAATAAAATTATAACAAAATCACAAAAATAGATATTCAGCAAGAGGTCGAGTCACTCCATTTGATTACACAGATATTATAAATAGATGAATATTATAAATAGTAAATAGAAGACTCGATAACCAGATCTAAGAATAAACGTAAATTACAAAAATACAAAAAAAAATTTGTGAATATAAACAGTATAATATATGAGTATATGAGTCTAAGTAAACAAATCAATTACTGTTTATAAACAAACCAGATCTAAGAATAAACAATAAATTACAAAAAGAAAAATAAAGAAATGATATGAACGAAACCAGATCTAGGAAAAATTAAACATTAAATTACAACAACAAAAATTAAATTACACTGATGTCGAAGAAATAGAAAACTCGATCTGAACGGATGTCGAAGAAATAGAAATCTCAATCTGAACGGATGTCGAAGAAATAGAAATCTCGGTTTTTTCTTTTCTGATTTCCACACTTTAATTTTGTCAATTCATTTGCGAAGGCGATCTGAACATGTCTTTTCGCAGGCGATCTGAACGGATGTCGAAGAACGAATGTCGATTTTTCTCAGCAAGATGTCGAGTCTTCTGGGTTTTACAAGATAAGGACACAAAAGTTCATATTATAAACTTTAGAAAGGTATAATGAAGATGTGAATTTTCGACTTTTGTATGATTCGATTTCTGATATTTTTGCTGATCTGTTAAAGAAAGATATGAAGTTTCTTCAAAAGAATGATTTGTATAAGTTAGGGTTTGCTGGGTTTTCAAAGAAAATCTGGGAAAAAGATCAAGGAAAAGGGAGAATATGAGTGAAGGGAGGAGAGAGAGAATGTGAGGGAGGAGAGAGAGTCAGGAGAATGTGAGGGACGGAGGCGAATGTGAGGGAGGAGAGAGAGAATGAGAGAGACTGAGAGAATTACCCTAGCGCGCGCTTCTTTTAAGGCTTATGTGGAATTCTCAAAATAAAATAAAATAAAAAGCCCATGAAAGGCTGCGCTTGTCCCAAAAAACGCAGCCCTTCTGACTTGGTAGGGCTGCGCTTTTTTACAAAAGCGCAGTCCTTCATCAATAGGGCTGCGCTTTTGATAAAAGCGCAGCCCTTCTTGCGCAGCCCTTTTGTTTTTTTCCCCTAGTGTATATAAGTTATAACTTATAAGTCTTAGTTTAGTAGCTTTTAAAATTAGTAATATAAGTATCAAACTATTAATGATTCAATGTATTATTACAAAATTCATAATGACTCGCAAATCACAATATTAGTATAATTACTATAATATATCACTATAATCTATATCACAATATCACATGTTATAAGTTTATAACGTATAAGTTATGACAATCTCAACCCAAATCAATACGTTGCCGGTTTGAGATTTCAGCTGATCCAAGAAGCAACTCCTATCGAGATTCGATTTACTCCGACCCAAGTCATTCTAAAAGTCGATTTATTCCGACCCAAGTCATTCTGATAGTCGATTTCTTGAATACTCAAGTAATTCCGAAAGTCGATTTATTCCGACCCAATTCATTCCGACATCAAATTCTTCCGACCCAAGTAATTCTGAAAGCCGATTTATTCCGACCCAAGTCATTCTGAAGCTGATTTATTCGGACCCAAGTTATTCCGATATCGATTTCTTCCGACCCAAGTAGTTCGAAAGCGGAATTCTTTCGACCCAAGTCATTTCGAAAGCCGATTTCTTCCGACCCAAGTCATTTCAAAAGCTGATTTCTTCCGACCCAAGTCATTCTGAATGCCGATTCTTTCGACCCAAGTCAGATACCGGCCGACCCAGTCTCACCCGACCCGATTCCGACCCAGTTGCGAGAGCCCCTCACCCAGTTGAACCCGACCCAAGTTCACTCGACCCACCCAGTTCCGACCCATGACACACGCTCACCCAGATTATTCCGACCCAACTTGGGTCAATCCAAACCTCTATGTAGAATTAGAGATGTAGTGCACTGTGTCGGGTGATATCATCCTAAGCACTAAGTCAATGACATGATTTTCATAATAGCTTATTGCATCCATGGGATTGAAATGTGGTAAAAATTCATTGGTTGAAATTTTAGAGAAAATCATTGCTGGAAAGTGGAAACACGTCAATAGGAAAAGGAAAATAGAGAGAAAAGAAAACCACTCATTCACTAAAATAGAAAAATGGGAAAACATAATATAAATAACAGTGAGTAGAAAACAAAACAAGAGTATATAATAAAATCCATCCCTATTCCAAGAAATTAACCTTTTTCTAATCTAGTGCATTTGTGTTAAGATGAAGATTAAGAATGGTTTATACTAATAAGTTAGAAATTGGCTCTGCTATGTTAGTTTGTGGCGAAATATGTGTATACAATGTCGTTCATCGTAGTTTGGGAAGTGAAATAGTATATATACCTTGCAAAATGTGAAGTAGTACATATGTACGAAATACGGGCGTTACTCCGTATTCCTATGACCTACGATATCGAGAAACCTTTTAAACAAAAATAGGAACGAGGCCAGGATCAATCTAAACCCAGAAAAAGCCATGGCCCGCTCACCATGTACCCTAACTCTTGATTGTCCAACTTCATACGTGCATCAGTCTAAAGCTTATTACTATCCAAGTTTCACTTTACATGATTTACCAATTATTACTTGTTATGACACACAAGTAACGCAGATAAAATATAATCAAACATTCACAACTTTATTTTTATCTTAGGATTAATAAGTGATCATACAAGTTACAACCAAGATTAATTCCTTATTTAATCCAATCCTTCTTATTTGTTGAACCTAGCCAACAACCAACTTACCTTTCAAAGGTACAAATTATCAACTTACCAAATAAGGCCCCACAGTCCTCATAAAGTAGTGAAATTAATAATTTAAGGAAACACATGATTCAATCATGATCCAAACCAATAAATATATTAATTCCCCATGTGAATTAATAAATAAATTTTCCAACCAACATGCTTGCGTGAATCTCCATACAAAACATGATATAAATCTCATAATAAAATGTCATACTTAACATGTTGGCAAACATGCATAAAACATGTAAAATAGAACATAATAGCAATCATATATGAACTCATAAAGTTCCTATACATGATACTACATAACTTTCCTTCCTAAAATCATGATACTACATCACACAACACATAGGTATGTAAGTACTTTGTGTAAACAAATTGATAAGCCACTTTAACAACTTTAGAAGTCGCCTACAGAGAACTCTCCGCTTAAAACAACCAATAAAATTTATAATCAATACTCCAAATAAATTCCAGCAACTTTTAAATACTTTAAATCGCCTTTCAAAATATTTAAAAGTTGTGTTCATCATTAAAACTTCAATTACTTATACTTTCTAAATTTATTAAAACTTCATTCAAATCCATAAAACTCCATTAAAAACAACCTTTTTAAAAGTCCAACAGCATATAATTTATTAAAACTCCCTTTAAACATACTTAAATATGCTTAAACTTATAAGTACAATCAATTTCATAGTTTATAGCACACTACTATGATTTCCCAATCTTTAACACCCTAAAACATCATGCTTTGATAATTAAAAATCCAATTTAAACATTATAATCAAATCTGAATTTTTATTTTATATAAATTATGTAATCATAGACTCATCATTAAATCATTAAATTAAAGCTTCTAAAGATAATTAACAGTAAAACCAATCATAAAAATATAGTCTTTAAATACAACTTGAGGAGGAAGAAAAGTAATCAAACCAACACAAAGAAGGAAAAGAACAAGAAGCCGCCGGTGTGAAGTGACAGCAGCGGCAGCCAAAAAATCAAAGCGGTGATGGTGTGAAGTGGAGAATTTCTTGTTGAGAAAGAAATTATTTCTTGGAAGAGAAGAGAAGAAGAGAGGAGAAAAATGTGAGAGAGAGAGAGAAAGAACTAGGAGGGACGGTTTTTGTGAGGGAGGAGAGAGAAAGTTTTTGTGTGTGGGTAAATTTTGGGTCTAATGTATATATAGGCATGTTTTTCTTTTGGGCATAGAACAAGGCTATTGGGTTTAAAATATAGTTAAATGATGAATAGGATTGATGATTAAAACTCCTAATATCCCTAGAAGTCCTTTTCCTAGTCCAATTAGTATTTAGCTTCGTCAAGCCCATTTAAACTCCTTTTTCAACTCCAAATAGTATTTTAAATATTTTTCAAAGCATGCCTTAACAAATCATTTTAACTTCCTTAAATCCTTAAAATAATTCCTTTGACTTTCAAAATAGTCAATCTTTTAAATAAATAAATTATTTTAAACTAAATTATATTTAAATATAAATATATATATACTAAAATATATTTATAAAATCCATAAATTTACGGGAGATTACAACACCAAGCTCATAATCTCTCATGAGTTTGATCTTAGGACTTTATTTCATTTTATTTGAGTTCTTTTGAGCTCCTATTTGTGAGATTTGATATGGCTGGACTTGGTTCTACTCTTTTATTTTTTGTTGTGTACTTTAGGCATGTGTCGTCTTATCAAACCATGGAAAACAAGTCCAAGGACTACATATGACCTATATACAGTTCAAGAAGCAAGATAAGTACTCCATATAGAAGTCCAAACTCAAAACAAGAGAAAAATACTCAACGGGCTGAAGATGCCTCATCATGCAGAGTGGCCCAGTTGACCTGGTGAAGAGCTCTATGAAATACGAGAAAAAATCACACTTCTGGCTGGATGACCTTGCCTGGTAAACCGGGTCGAAACTTATACAACCTAATTTTAGTGTTGTTCATTTTTTTTTCCACACACCGTATATAGTACTTTTGTAATTTCGATTAGATGATCTTTGATTCTCGTTTTATTAGGTTATGTACTCTTGATTTTCTCTCTACCTTTAGTTTCCGAACTCATTACTTTGGCTTTGAAGACTATGAAAGGTTGATTTCGTTTTTCATTATTCTTCAACTACTCAGTATTTATTCTACTTAGTTTCATTTCATGAATTACTTTACTTATGAATTTGTTTTTTTATTGCCATGAGTGAGTAGTTTACTTCTAGAGCTAAATAAGGGACCATGTTTATGCATTGATTTTGTTTTTCTAAATCTCTTCAATATTTGGGTTTTGATTCGAGTGATTTCAATTAATTTGTTATTATTGATTAATTTGTTTATTGCACAATATCGAGGATTATCTTTGTCTAACGATTATTAGAATTGAAAGATCTTACTTTTAGAGGCTTAGATTAATTGGTGAATCTGATTATGTTAGCGACCATACTGCATATGTTGATTTAAGATTGTTGAGACTCGATCTTACAACTAACCCTTGTTCTAATCGCTCGATCCTAAATCTAACTATTGTTGAGTTACTTTTTCGTTGGATTGGTATAAGCATGGTGAACCAAACTAATGCCCTATACCTTTTTTTCATTGAAAATTCTTATTTTAATTCAGTATTCTTTAGTCTAATAGTAATTTCCAATATCTTTTTCACCTTGAAGTAGTTTAATAATTGAACATCAATCTATAGAAAATCTCTCCCTAGGGATCGAATCGTATTTGCTAAATCCTGCAACAGACATTGTGTACTTGTTGTATTACTTTTTAAACTCATTAAAAGTGTTAAAGATTCAACTACTTGTATAAGTATTTTAATGAGATTTAATTACTAAACCTTATTATATTTTATTTGGAAATACTAAACAATGATGTTAGATTTTGTTGTTAAGTTCAAACTCTTCATTTCAATGGTGAAGTGTTTGATAGAGTCTCAGAAGAGAATGCCACGTGACATATAAACTTTCTTAAAAATGTATGTGTATATATATTTCAAGTGCACGATGAATACATCTCAAATTTTTTTATATTGCTAAGGAGAAAAGGCATTAGAAGACCCTTCACCCAAGGGGAGCTCCTAATGCATCAGTAACAAGAATACAAGAAAGAGCCGGAGCATTACAAAGATCTATAGAAAAAGAAGAATCTATGAGATGGCCTACATTAACTACCCAATCTGTTGTCTTGTTAGCTTCACAATAGACATGTGAGATATCCCATGAAAGAAATTGCTGCAGTAGGAGATGAATGTCTCGTATGATAGCTTGAATTTGCCAGGGCAGTTGCCAAATATTTTTTTACAGTGTTGACCACGAGCAAATTATCACCTTCTATTTTGAGATGTGTGATTTTTTTATTTATTGCCTAAAGGATGCCCTTGTAGAGGGTTGTAGCCTCGGCAATTAAAACTGGTGCTAAACCAAAGTTGAAAGTTGTGGCTTGAAGTGGTTCCGCTTTGCGGTTCCTGATGATGAAACCTGCCGCTACTACTCCATTTTTTTTAGAACCGTCGAAGTTAAGCTTGAGGTGGAGTGGTGGTGGAGGGAGCCATGAAACGAGGATGGAGGATGAAGAGGGGGAGTGGGAAAGGGGTAGTGCTCCATTTAAGGGATATCCTTTAGAATGTAATTGATCAATGTGGGATTTGGAGATCCATTCTAAGTGGTTGAATTCTCCTCGATGAAGCACACGGTGCAAAGACCAAGTTTCATTTGCGAGAATGACGACATTGCATTTCCATAAGCTCCATAAGAGGAAAATAAATTTCCTTAAGTTCTTATTGTTTATGAGGCTTTGTAATAACTGAAGGAGAGGAAGAGGGGTGGTGGGAAGCGGGATTTGAAGCCATGACCATATTTCAACGGCTTTAGGGCAGGATAGAAAAGGTGATCAAGTGTTTCACTTTGGGTGATGCACTTAGGACATTATTGGTCAAACGGGATGATTGTCTATGGAGGATCTGCCTCAGTCCAAGGCTATTATGACAAATTTATCACAAGAAGATAACAATTTTGGGAGGAATGTCAAGTTTCCATATCCAACGGAAAGGCCAGGGGGGGTTATTGGGGATGTTGTGTGCTAACCAGTTTGTAAATTTAACTAAGAAATTCCCTGAAGGGGTGGGTCCCCAGAACGTCTTATCCTCAATATCATGAGAAGGCAAAGGAATGCCTTTTATTTTAGATATAATGTGGTCGGGGAGAAACTGACGAAGAAGTGTTATGTTCCATGATTTATCTTGCGTTATAAACTTTGATACTATAAGAGTTAAATCCAATTGACTTGGATTGCGGTTTAAGAGATTAGCAAGATTGTCATCCGTGGTCCAATTGTCCAACTAAAATATGGTAGACTTGCCATTACCAATTCGTCATGTTATTTCCCTAGGAACACTACAAGAGGGGGGGGTGAATTGTATGTGTAGAAATAAACGTAACTTTTTGTGGAAATTTAAACTTAAACAAATAAACAAGCTAGAGGAACACAAGGATTTTTACGAGGAAAAACTTCTTGGGCCCAACAAGAAGAAACAACCTCGACCATTAGGGATTTTAAACTCAACTCTTTCACTAATTAGGCCAAACAACTTTGTTACAACCTAATTCTATTATCAAGCCACACCTTGAGTTCCTAAACTCAAGTTCCTGAGCCACTGTTCCCTTAACAGCAGTTCCTCTCAACTTCACTCGAAGTTTTCTCACTCTTACTAGCTTTACTCAAAGCTTCTCTCTTACAGAACTTCACTCAAAGTCCCATTACCCCCAAAAACCAAAATACAATTGATCGAAATAAGCTTAGTGGAATTAGAGTAAGTAAGCAAAGAGCAAATGGCTATTATGAGAGAATGAAGGCACTGACACTTAATTAGTTAAACTCACTAAATCACTTAGTCAGACACAATTCGGAACTTACTTAGACTTCAATATTTATAGTGACAGTAATATAGAACGTGGGAATTAAAACGTGTATTTGTGAAAAACCATTATCCCATGATGTTCCTTCCTTTAGGGAACACGTTCCTTAACACATCCCATGATCCCATGATCACTGCTTAGACGTGGACATGTTTTAGTTACTGCTCCTAGAATATAGGAATTACTTAAGCATTATCCAAAAATCAGTTTTAATTTAAAACAAATTTAATATTAAAACTAAAATTAAATCTTTCAGAAAATATTATCTTTTAAATAAAATCCTTTGAAAACCGAATAATATTTTTCTTATCTTTTTCGAAAAACAAAATCTTTTCCTTAAACAGATTTTCCATAAAAACATATTTTCTCTTAGATTAAAAACGGTTACCTATTTTTTAGGCATGATTTACGCAACTTCCATTAGTGAACCGTTGTAATGCTTCGAGCCTAAGTCTAGTTCCTTTTATTTATAAGTTCCTTTAACTGATTTGTTTAGTGCCAATTCGTCTGTTCCTTACTAAGGAACAGACTATCATTCTCAAATAAAACTGCCAATATTCCTTACCAACATTACTCGTTCCTTTACAATGGAACTAGAAAATAAAAACGCCTTGCTTTATTCTTCTTGCTCCAATGCTGCTCTAGTATCAATTAGAGAAACACCTTCACTTAGTCTTCAAAATCCTCACTTGATTTCTTCCTTGACTTAGTATTCTTTGTGTTCCTTTCTATGATACCTTAAAAATCATACACTTAAATAACTCATTAGTCCACTACTTAGTTTGCATCTTTGTTCCTTTGTCATCATCAAAACTAGGGTTTAACACGCCATATTATTCCCTTCTTGAGAAGTTCGCGTTGTGCTAGGATTTTCTTCCAGATGAAAGAGTCAATCCTTTTGCGGGTAGCTTCGAAAAATGTTTTGGAATTTAAATATTTCTCTTTGGTTAATGTAGTCCATAAACTTTTGTGCTGGGAGAGGAGAAGCGAACTGAGTTTAGCAAGGAACGCTTGGTTCAGGGGATAGGTCTTGCGTAGACCGAGGCCCCCTTGGATTTTAGGTCGGCATATTTTGTCCCAGCTTATTAAGGGGATGTTGTTTTTTTCCGTATTTTGTCTCCAAAAAAAATTGTCTATGATATGTATTATTTTTTGATAGATGTTGTAGGGGAGAAGGCAAGATGAGCAGGAGTAGGCTAGCAGGGCTTCAAGATTTGCTTGGATAAGAGTAAATCTCCCGGCTTTGGAGTGAAGCCAGCTTCCCATTACTTTATGCGTTCTTTAGTTTTTGAAGGATGGTAGTAAAGTCTCTGCGTAATGGTCTTGAAGAGAAAAAATTAATTCCTAGATATCGTCTCAGTTGGTTATCGATGGTCATGTTAATGTGGCTAGCCAACGGTGCTTTGCAGGAGTTTGGAATGTTAAGAGACAGGACGAGAGCTAACTTGTGAAAGTTAATGAGTTGACCAGATACACTACAGAATTCATCTAGAATTGATTTGAGTTTGCTACAGGCTAAAGAAGTGGCCTTGCAAATAACTAGAGTGTCGTCGGCAAACCTTAAATAGGGAATTTTTATGCCTTGGGGGGAAAGTTTAGTACCAATACCTGAATTTGAAATTTCTAATGAATGTTTTTGGATAAGGACATCCATGGAGATTATAAAAAGGTACGGGGCGAAGGGGTCACCTTGACGCAAGCCTTTTTTTAGGCTAAAACAAGGGTGTGGTTTGGCCATTAATTTTAACGGAGTAGGAGACGTTGGTAACGCATTCTTTGATCCAATTAATCCATTGGGTTGGAAAATCAAAGGATGAGAGACAATACTATAAGAAGTCCCATTCTATATGGTCGTACGCTTTTTCCATATCTAGTTTCAGTGCACACCAACCAGTTTTGGAGCTAGATTTTTGGAATACATTCATGATTTCTTGTGCCACTAGAATATTATCGTGAATATATCTATCCATGGTGAAGGCATTTTGCATGAGGCTAATTTTATCCGCTAGAATAAGGCATAGTATTTGAATCAAGAATTTTGAAATGGCTTTATAAATGGTGTTTACTAGGCTTATAGGTCTGAAATGATTAGGGGTTTCAGGTGATTGCGTCTTAGGAATAAACGCTTTAAGAATGTGATTAAGGGACGGTGGGAGCTTCCCATGATAAAAAAAAAAAAAAAAGCTCTGCATTGCTAGACAAATATATATTTGTTTCAATTAGTGGCCAAGAAGCTTGGAATAAGTGAGCTCCGAAGCCATCCAAAACCGATACTTTATGCGGGTTCATCTCAAAAAAACGTAGCTTTGATTTTGTCAATAGAGTAAGCGGTTTTTAACAATTGAGCATTGGAATCGGATAGGCCTGTCAATCAGGTCGGGTTGGGTCGGGTTCGTGTTCGGGTCAAGAAAAATCGGGTTAAGAACCCCTAACCTGAACCTGATCTGTTTTATATTTTCGGGTCAATATTACCAACCCTAACCTGATCTGAAAATTATCGGATCAACCTGATCTGTTTGACCTGAATTTTTTAAAAGCGGTTTGTAAGTGGGTCAACCTGAACCTGTTTGACCCGATTTTTTCAGGTTGACCCAACCCATATAACCTGATTTTTTTTTACATTCAAAACAATTGCATAGTTCAATGAAATTTCAATAACTTAGCTAACCAAGTTCATACTTGGCAATAACAGTACAACACATATGATACTAATTACTAAGTACCAAGTTCATACTTAAAAATATTACAAACCAAATCCTTAATGTTTTAGAGTTACATAAGTTCACAAGACCACAACTCAAATTTCTCCTTATTAGCATTTGTAATTGTGTATGAGTGGAGTCAATCTCCTCCTCTGCCTCTAATGAGAGCTCAATTTGGTCCTTGAAGTCTTCATCAGCCATATTAAGCTGGAAACCAAAGAAAACAAATAAATAAATAAGGAGTAAGACAAGACAGGAAAACAGAAGATTAAAAAACAAAATATTTAACAAATAAGAAAACAGAAGAATAAAAAAAAACATAACATTTAACATAGCAGAAAAAACGAAATAAAATGGCAGAAAAAAATGAAATAAAATAACATAGAAAACGAAACGAAATAGCAGGAAAAAAAAAGAGAAAAAAATAGCATAAAAACCGAAATGAAAAAGCAGAAAGAAAAATGAAATAAAATAGCATAAAAAACGAAATGAAATAGAACAAAAAAAGAACGAAATAAAATAGCATAAAAACGAAATGAAATAGCAGGAAAAAAAACAAAACGAAATAAAATAAAATGGCAGAAAAAAAAGGAAATAAAAATAGCATAAAAAACGAAAGAAATAGCAGAAAAAACGAAATGAAATAGAAGAAAAAATAAACGAAATAGCATAAAAAACGAAATGAAATAGCAAAAAAAACAAAACGTAATAAAATAAAATGGCAGAAAAAAATGAAATAAAAATAGCATAAAAAAAGCGAAATGAAATAGCAGAAAAAAAATGAAAAAAAATAACATAAAAAATAGCAGAAAAATAGCATAAAAAACAGCAGAAAAAAAAAGAAAGAAAAAAAGAAAGAAAAAATTGAAAAAAAAGAGTACCTGAATGTTGAAGAAATAAAGAAGACCAACGAAGAAAACCAACGAAGACCAAAGAAGAAGACGGAGCAACGACTCCAGCGAGTTGTTGTCGGCGCCGACAGCAAAGAAGAAAGTGAGACAGAGAGAGAGAGAGAAAGAAAGAGTGAGAGAGAAATTTAGGGTTAGGAAATTAGACTGAGAGTTTGTGTGAGAGAGAGACTTGATGTTCATTTTTTAAGGGTTAGCGTCCCTTTTTTTGGGCTGATATTAGTTTTAGGTGTTCATTTTTTTTGGGCCCAAAATTTTTGGGCTCGACAAATTAATTTTTAGTTTAATTATTCGGGTTAGGTTATACGGGTTGACCCGACTTGATTTTGACGACCCATTTAGAAATCAGGTCAAGCAGGTCATTTTCAGGTCAGAAAATTCGACCTGAACCTAACCCATTTAACTTTCAGGTCGGGTTCAGGTCGACCCATTTAATATTTCGGGTTGAAAATCTCAACCCAAACCCGCTAATTTCAGGTCGGGTTCGGGTCGGGTTGTCAGGTTGGGTCGACTTTTGCCAGGCCTAGAATCAGATATGATAGGCTGAATGAAGGTTAAATCGGAACTGCGATGAGGCGGGACTGAGGTCTTGAATCTGTCACGAAAAGCCTGCTAGATAAAAGAAGACAGCTGGAAAGGGTCTTCGATTCAGGAACCTTAGCTTGACTTTAATCTATAAATAACGGAGTTGGTGAATTTGCTTCTGAACTTGGAATGAAAAAATCTGTTGTTGCGATCCCCTTGGGACCCAAGTTTTTCGAGCAAAGCTACCCCAATGCTTATGGCGAAAAAGAAGGAGTTTTTCTCTTTGGCGAAGTAGCATGGACATATGCTCCTGGAGTTTAGGGTTAAAAGGTTGCGATAAAATGCGACTTTCCACATCTTTTATTTTATCATCATTTTGGATGAGCTTATTATTTGAGTGGCCATATTTTGATTTTGCCCATTGCTTTAGCTGAGATTTGATTGTGCGTAATTTTTGTTGGACTATGTGGAAACGAGTGCCCGGTAACGGTTGTGGCCGGATTTTTCTGACGATTTCATGAGATTCCGATTCGAGGGTCCAATAATTCAAAAAATGAAAATGCATGATGGGACGGTTGGTTTGCGTTTTGGAGTCGTAGATCACGGGGGCATGGTCAGAAACCGTAAAGTTGCCATATAAGGTGGCAGCCCTCGAAAAAATAAAATTGGACTGTTGGTTAGCAATAGCTCTATCCAATGTTTCATAGATAATTTGATTTGAAAAAGTTTTTTTTCCAAGAGAAATCGGTTTGTTGACATGGGATGTCGATTGCATTAAGGTTAGAAAGGAGTTGCGGAAGACGGGTGAGTTGAGATGGGCGTAGGGGACGACCTCCTTCATCAAAGTCTACTATGGTAACCCATGGCATATTGGCGTGGGAGAGGAAAGAATGAAGGTAATCCCAAAATTCATTTTTGTCCAGCTCTTGCACAGGTGCGTAGATTCCAGAAACTAAAATGTGCTTATTTAGCGGTTTGTAGTTGACATGTAGATGAGTAGAAACGAGGAGTGGCGCAATAATTTATAAGATCGAGCTTTATGTTATTCCAAAGGTTCCAAGTTCCACCCGATTAATTGATGGAGTCAATAATAAATTTATTTTCAAATCTAAGGGAATTTAGAATATTGAGGCTATTAGTATGCAAGGTTCTTGTTTACAAAAATTAACATAATGTCTGGTTTATGTTTATACGTAAGAAAGATTAGTTCGGCAAGAGCTTTGGGCTTCTTGCGTCCCTGAATATTCCAACTAAGTATTTTCATAGATAGTGATGCAAAAAAAATGTGCACATAACACCACTGATCCAGACACGATCACGATAGGGGTAAGGGCTCCACTCTTTAGTTCCAATGCGGATGTTTTACCATCCGGTGCAAATGGGGATTTAATGCCCATACATAACTTACCATAGACCCAAAAATGGAGGGTGGAAAAAGGAGTTTGAGCCAACTGGGAATTGAAGGGCTAGTTGTTTTTCAGAGAACCAGGAGAACCAGTTGACAAGTGAAAAAGAGGGGGCCCAACAGTGGGCCTTTTGGAGTAGAGTACCCTGCGAACCAGATTGGGTTATAGAACAAAAAAGGGGTCATTAAAATTAGTAGTAGGCCCATGAATAAAAAGAACCTGAAGTCCAAGAAAACATGCGGAAAAAAATAGCAGAAAGGAAGAAATATTGTGGACCGGAAATTCAGGGAAAAGCAAGCAGGGTGAAAACTGTAATGCAGTGGAGATGCATAACTAAGTGGTAGAAAATAAAGCTTTGAGATTAAGGACGAAAAAATTGAACAAGACAACATAATATATGGAAAGAAAAACTTCATTTACATCATAACAAAGGTGAATAGAAGATGAAAATACAACCAATTCACAAAAAAGGTAAGCAAAAAACACCAAAAGGGACATACAAAATAGGAAAAGTTGACAAGAATAATCCAAACTATTACCGTTCCGCTAAAAATAATCCCAACTATGGGTTATTCAAGAATAATCCAACTGTTGGGAGTACTTTCTCAAAATAATCCAAACTTTTAATTATCATATATATAATAGACCCAAAAGGGATCATTGAATGAAAGAAAAATAAAAGTTTGGATTATTTTGGGAAGGTACCCCCAAATAGTTTGGATTATTTGAGAATAACCCAAAGTTGGGATCATATTGAGCGGAACGGTCATAGTTGGAATTAATTCTGTCAATTTTTCTTACAAAATAAATAGGGGGATAAAGATGAATCCACAAAAACTTACAGACCTCCCTATTGAAAATATAGAAAGTTGAAGAAATAAGAAAAAGCACTATCCCATGTTCATACAATGAACGCTAAAAAATTACTTATTTGGTGCAAAATTACTTATAGAAAGTTGAAAAAAAAGAAAGTTGCAGAATTATTTACTCCAATTTCTTCTTCCCAACTACTGATTTGGTGCTCCTAATTCCACTATAAGTGGCCATAAAATCTCCCACCAGAACATACAATCAACAACAAACTTCCTCCTCTCATCTCTTACCTCACCACCACCTACAAACCACCTTTTCAAACAACACAATTTCAGTCACAAATTCGTCAGAACCTCGCCGGAAAACGTGACCCAAAAGAACCCCAAAAAGAAAACCCATTTTCCTCTCTATCTCTCCTCTGTTTCGGGTTTCTCACACCACCACCACCACAATCTGCCATCATTCCCGTTGCTTCGCTCAATGCTCGCCGGCAAGCTGTGCTACCACCCACGCCCAGCCAGGCCAGCCCTATCTTTTCTCTCTCTCTTCCTCGCACTCCCCTCCTTTCTCGCTCAACCCCACGCGAAACCTCGCACTTCCCTGTCGTTCACTGCAGCAGTGCTGCCGCACCACCACCCACCTCCATCTCCATTTGTTGTTGTGCTGCGCCACCCGCACTTAGCCACGCCAGCACCACACCTCATTTCTCTTGCCCAACACCCTCAATAGACGCCCCCTCCTCCACGCGTTGCAGCAGTTCTGTGTCTCTAGGCCGTGCCGGAGCCTCGTGGGCCACAAGTCCTGCTCGAAGTTCACCGCCGTTCACCGGAGCTCCTCATCCCTCCTGCCTCATTCTTCGTCGTCCCTGCTCTAAGTAGCAGAAGGTAGTGACCCTTTTTTTAAAAAAAGAAATTTTGATTTCCTAAGTTTACTAATCAAGCCCAAGTATCGTTGCTAATTAGAATTCGTTTTGGGCCTAGGAGCATTGACTCAGAGCTAAATCTAGGTTTTATACATCTAAATTGTTATGTTGTTGGGCTAAAAGATGTTTTGAACTTGTTTTATGGACTGACTTAGTTAGTTTAATTAAACCACCTAACTTATTTCATATAACTATGATTGGGCTATCACTAGTGGAAAAAATCTTATCTGTCACTTAGTAACAGATGCGGTTTTTGTAAAACCGCATTCGAAAATCAACATTAAAAAATGGGAGGAAAGTTGGAAGACAATATGATGTGGTCCTCTTTTGGACCGCATCAGATTTAGAAAACTGGTACGGTTTTTGAAAATCTGATGCGGTTAAGAGAACTGCACCAAATTTTCAATGTTTTGACGAAATAAAACCCAAATACAGTGCAAGAAACAATGTGCAGCGTATGAAGTACAACCCAACTCGGTCCGGCCTCCTTCATTTAAACCCATATCCCCTCTCTTCTTTAAACCTAATGACCCATCTCCCTTCTCCCTTCTCACAAGTCGTCATCCTCCTTCTCCTCTTTTCCCTTTGCCTTCAATCTCTCTCCTCTACTTTTTCCGCATTTCTCTCTCAGAAAATTCGCCAAACTTCGTTTGTGTTCTATGTTCATCGAAAGCTCGCCGATTTCATTCGTTGTTCGTCGAAAACTTTCAAATTTGTCATCTCTTAAGCTTCGAAAACTCGACGTCTCTTAAGCTTCGTCGCCGTGCATGAAATCACCATTCTCTTCATCATCATCGTTCGTTTTCGTCATTCATCGAAAGTAATAACTGCTTTGTCATCTCTCTCTTTGCATCAATTATAATTTCGTTGGTAAATAGGTTTTTTTTATTTAGGATTTCGTGTATTATTATTAGTTTATAAGTATTTTTTGAATTTATTATATATTTTATAGATCTAGGGTTTTAGTTTTCAGTTTTTTTTCTTTATCTTTTAGATTCTGTTTAAATGTTATATATTTTTTGAAAGTTTTTATTTTTTTTTGTACAAGTTTGTCAGATTTTTGTATTTTTTGTACACAATTTCATTTTTTAATTTGATGTATAATTTCTTTTTTCTGTATGTTGTATATATATGTAAAATTATTGAGTATATTTTATATGAAAAATTGTTGAGCATATTTATATGTGAAATTGTTGTTTGTTGTTAGTAGTAAAATATGACATTGTTGACTTTCTTTGGCGCTGCTTCATGCTTATTTAGGGAGGAATTTGAAAACCTGCTGATGCGGTTTTCTGGCACTTTTTTTTTATTTTTCAACACCCACAATCTGATACGGTTAATGTGAAAAACTGCATCAGATTCTCACTATACTGATGTGGTTTTTAACCGCATCATTTTTTTTTGGTGAGCTGTTGCGGGCCCATCTGATGCGGACCAACATCGCATCAGTAAGCTCGGTTTTGACCACATTAGATGGGCTTTTTTCCACTAGTGTATAATTCCTAATGACTAAGTTATTTGAGTTAATTAAAACTAATCCAATAAGCTTGTTATTTGTAATAGGAGTATAAGTTATTATTATTACCTCCACTAACACTTCAGTTCATTCATAACTAGTTAGCTTGATTTATTAGTTTTATGTGATTAAATAATATTATAATAATGTTAATGGTTCTATCATAGCAATAAACTTAATTAATTAATAATAGACGATTAATTGATGATTAACTATGAACTCTTATAATAATAATAATAATAATAATAATAATAATAATAATAATAATAATAATAATAATAATAATAATAATGTACTTTCAAATGGTTATATATTATGTGTCAATATAACTTTAAGTATAATGTTTCGATAATTATAAAAGTATAACTAAAGGAGCTATTTCACCTATTTAGTTGATTAAAGAGTCAACTTAAGAAGTTATTAACGACTAGGATAATAATGACCTTTATTAAGACCTTTATGACAAAATAACACACACTATGACTTTAATAAACTCCAACTAATATTTAGGCTTAAAAGCTAAAATAATAAAACATTCATTAATAAAACTATTCTTGAATATATTAAAGAAGATAAAGGATATTACAAGCCTTCCCCCGGCTATCAAGGTTGTTGAGTAGGAATTCAGGTAACCTCTACTGCTAACACCCGCATTCCCCTTCGAAATATGTGTTTATGATCATGATTAATATTATGTTTAATATATAGATTGCGGGAAATGAAATGTTTTATGATGGTATAATGTTATGAAATGATGATGATGATGTTATGGATGAAATGAAAGAATATAACTATTCATGATGAGTATGATATGCTTAAAAGAAATGAAACATGAGAAATTCAAGTGAAAAACGGTTCTTTGGCAAGTACTTGTTCGCGTGGGTAGTGCACGTACCTCCCGGTCGGATAACCACCTCCCGTTTAGTGACCGTTAATGTCCTCGGGTGGCACCGCGCACTTCTATATTCTGGGTATTAACGCCACCTCGCGTTTAGTGAGGGTTATTGTCCTCGAGTGGTTGCCTCCCGTTTACAATGTTACTATGTTCTCAAGAGATGTGTCTTCTGTTGTACTAGCCAAGTTACCAAATAATATGAATTATGACGATGAACATGAGAAAGAAGATAATATAATATGATATGATATGTTTGTGAAATAGTTTTACTTATTCTCTTCTCCCTGTTTATAAATGAAATGAGTTGAAATGAATTTACGTTGTTAGAGTAGTATATTACTAAGCCTCGGCTCACGACGTTTTGTTTTATGTTTTAGGTACCGCTGGTGATAACGGGATGGCGTAGCAGTGAGAAGTAATATAATATCTAGACTTATGTAGACTCTCGTGGTTTTAATTTAAGTCAATGTCAGACTCTGATTAGTAACTAAGTTTCTATTAATCGAAACTAATGTTGGATCCATATTATATTTCATTATAACATTGTTTAAGTTTATGAATTTATGTTGCTTTGTATCTTATGGAATTTTGTGAGAGAGGAGTGAATGAAACAGTAAAAGAGAGGGCCTTTATATAGTAGTAGTTATCGGGGATTGGATGGCAAGTGCAAAGGAGTAGAAACCAAGGGGTAGGGGAGATTTTTGGGTAAAAAATTAAAGTGTCATCTCAGAAACTTGAGAGGGGAGGAGAGAGAGAGAAACAACAAGGCAAGCAAAACAACACATTAAAGAACAAAACAAGCATATAAAGACACATAAGACAATTTCATTAATGCAAAATAGCAAAATAATCAAAGAGAAAAAAAGGAAACTTTCCTGGATTGGGGAGGAAGAAATATGACAATTCTTCAGCAGTAGAAGTAGCACACGCCAACCAATAGGGATTACGGGTAGCTTTAATGATGAAGGTCTTGGGGAAAAGTTTATAATACCAGCCAAATTAATCTTAATGTTGATCATCTCGAAATAGCAGAAACATCTTACCATTAAATTGACATCATTACTCTTCTTCAGTATATTTCCATGATCCAATCGCAATTTTTCAGATTTTATTTTTGGAATAAATAAAACAAAGAAGATCTTGGAAGACTCAAAAGTCTCATCATTAAAGAAAATTTTTAGAGCAAAAGGAAGATGAAAAGGTTTTGGGGGAGGAGGACCATGGGGATCTGGTGGCTGGGCGTGATACGGTTGAGTGAAGGAGTGCATTGGCAGGGAAAGGAAGGAAGACGATGGATTTTCTTATCTTTTTTCGCTTTTTCTTAGTCTTTGTCTCTATATATAGAAAGCATAGCATCGAATATGTGCTTATGAATACATCTCAATTAGATAAGGAAAGAGGGGAGGATTTAATATTGATTGTCAATTACAAATGTACTCTTAAATAGCAATCCGACTTGTGTGGACCTGGTTCATAGTAAAATTAATGTGCATCAGGCTCATGCACGTGAATCTGGACATACTACTATAGTACATTGAAACCCACATTATCACAAACATATACACTATATAAAAGAGGAAACACTATATCACAAACTAATACACTATAACACAAAGAAACACTATTATCAATAAATACTATAACTCTTTCCAAAAAAAGAAAAACAATATAACACAGAGAAAGACACTATACCACATACAAACATACTATATCGAAACTGACAATATTATCATAATCTTCTATAATAGGTTCAATTGTACAATCAACTACATTACACAGAAACACGCTATATCACAAAAAAAATACACTATATTAGAAAGAAATATACTATATCACAAACACATTATAGCACAAAGAAGCACTGTCACAAATAAACATAATAGTACAGAGAAACACAATATACCACACACAAATACACTATATCAAAACTGACAATATGATCATAATCTTCTATAACAGGTTCAATTGTATTGTCAACTATATCACAAAAAATGAAAAAACAGAGTAAGAACTTAAAGAGAGAGAAAAGAAGTAGTTATAAAAGAGAAACTGAAAAGACAAGGAAATTTGATGAGAGAGAAAGACAAAATAGTAAAAGTTGTAATCATTACAACCTACATAACATTTATTAGGTGCACACTAAGGCTATGTTCAGTTCACCTTATTTTTGCTTATTTTAAATCTAATCAGATCAAATCAAATCAGATCAGATCAGATCAGAAAAAATAAGTTCAGATCAGATTAGAAAAAATAAGTTCAGATCAGATCAGATCAGACCAGATCAGACCAGATTAGACCAGATCAGATCTGATCAGATCAGTTCAGATCAAATCATGCTTATATTTAAAAACTCATTATTATTATCAAATATCTTTCATTACATATTAGTAAAAATTATAATAATTGAATATTAATAAAGTACTCATTGAGACGAATCAAACAAGACCCCAAATGACTATATTTTTTCTTATATATTGAGAAAAATCTAAAAGATTCTCTCTAATTGTGAATAGTTTCAAGATTTTACGTGAGAAAGATAAAAAAAAAAATACAAAGGAAGTATTATTATTTACTAGTACATTTGTTCAAAAGAATTATTATTGTTGTTGTTGTTGTACTTATTAATTATTAATATTGGTAATTATTATTAATCTTGTTTTTACCATTATAAATGTCATTGTTATCATTATATTAAGTTATTTTGTTGTTATTAAATAATAGAAAATTAAAAGTCACGTGTTAAGAACATAAGATTGACGCAAAAATAAGAGATATATAAAATATGATATCTCAAATTCATGATAACGAAACTACTAAGTTCGGATTACATTTCAAAATAAGCTAAGTGTGAGATACAAATTATAAATTCAGATTCGATATACCTCTTCCTACCGAATTCCAAAATCTCTCTAGCTATTTGAAGTTGCATGATATTTATTTCTTTTTTGCTCAAGTCATAGTTGTTTGTATATCTTATTTTATTTTATATAAAAAAAAAGAGTTAAGTTTGCCGACTTCTCAAGTGTAAAACATTGTATAAGTGCTCTTATAAATTAATGACTTGAGTTATATAATTATTTTTAGTAATAATAATAATTATTATGATTATAATTATTATTGTTGATCTTATAATAATGATAATAATAATTATTATTATTAATAATAAAAGTTGTGTAAAAGTTGTAATAGAAATAAAATGATAATAATAGTAATACTATAAAGAAGATCGTATAATGTATTTGTAACAGCCCGAATTTCCCCACCAGCTTACAAAGGATTAAGCACAGCGAAAGAGACTCTAGTCGAGGTAACTCGGACTATTACCATCACACTCACCGAACTATATCGGAGAGTGTGGAGCTCAATTCCCAACTCTATTCAAATAAATTAACTATTATAACTACGCTCTGATTCTCATACTCTATTCTCATGAATTTCTACAGAAAATCCGGCAGAGTTTCCTTTGAAAATAGGACAACGCTAAAGCGAAAAATGATTTAAACCTGTTTGCAAATTCAATTTATAAAATATTTCCAAATCCCAAAACTCAACAATCTCAACGCTTTCGCGGAGCAACAACCAATAGAGAATCAGGAGCACTAACTAGCGTCTCTTATTAGAAATAAATTATAGAAACTAAACAATTAACTATTACAAAGTCAAGCGTCCTCACTTCGATAGCAACTATAATACTGCTCCAGCTCGTATTAGCTTCAACTTGCAAATAGAATAACTCACGGCTTCAACCTGAAACATTTAGGAAAACTGCCACCCACCAAGTGACAGGCCACAGAAATGACAAACAACATATACACATCAGCAAAGCTGAGTACTAACCCGTAAACAAGAGTAACACATGCTTTGGTGGTTTTTACTTGAAAACGACTCTCACACAATCAATATAAGTTCAACAATCACACCAATCATAGCATTCTTAGCAGCAATATTCTTGTTGAACATACATATTACATTTCCAAATTCCACGTTCCATAATACTTCATCAGTCATATAGTAACAAAATTCAATAAGATGACTCTCAACAATGACATGTTTCTATATTCTCATTTAATCAACCTTTCAACTCAGTTACTATATTTTCACAAAATCCGATCGTTTGGCATGAACGCGAGTGGAGAGGGTACCACGCAGTACCAGCTGTCTCCAAACTAGTGAGGGTCGTCACCCAGCCTTTTATTGTTATGCTTGCAAGACTTACCCGGACATGTCCTATAACGCCAGGAATTCGCCCCTCCTGGAAGGCAACCAATAGGGACTTTACCCGCCCTAACTCGGGGGTGCCTATTCATGCCTCACTTTCATATTTATAAAATAAGATATTTTATGATTTATACTTGAATCCTCAATACTCGTAACATAATACCATATTCGACCTTATCTGGTCTTAACTCATACTTGAATCATTTCCTCATTATCATACCAAATCATATTTTCAGAAATATAGTATTTCGAAAAACTCAATGACTGAACAAAAAGAATACTTTTATAATCCAATAGCACAATTCACAACTAACTCATAGAGATGCATCTATAATCATGGGCATTACTATAAACGATATATGATATCTAATATTCATATACCACACACAGGAGCATTTAAATATATAGTTGAACATAAAGGTTATATCAACTCTATAACAATTATGCGAAACCTCAAAGCATGATGACTTGATTTCCCATGTCATCTTGAATTATATACGTCTACATATATAGCCATCCTCCATCAATCACCTCAAAATAACATTGATAATCAATAACCAAAATTAGACTAATCTAAACTATAAAAACGTAATCGTAACTTATTCCCAATTCACAAATGATCAACCTTTAACATTCTAATTTCCTTAATCCTTAATTAATTCTATAACTTCGATGATATTAGCTACATCGACTTGCATCCCAATTCATAATCCAATTCAAATTATAAAACTAAACAAACTAAAAAACACAAACCGTACCTAAATCAAGCACCAATTGTGCTACCAACAATTATATTGAGAATATAAAGCTAGCTCGACTCTAAATAAACCTAATAAACTGATTTCTATTTGCACTCAAATCCTTAACCAATCGAATAACAATTCTAACATTACAATCTCCTTCATAGTTCCGAATGATACTCCATTCTAAAATCATCCTCCAATAATCAAGACTATTAAAGTAATTAGCAACTTGTATCCAACCTAGTCATTTCCCCTGTAGATAACCATAATCGTCTAACTCTTATAAATACATATTTCAAATCGATACATATATGCTTTTCAAATTCCAATTATCAACATAAACACAACTGGTAGTAATTAATCATGTCAACAAATCCCACAACAATATTACTAAGTCTCTCAGTTAGAATTAACTAACGAGAGTTAACCAAAAACACACGACTCAAGTTTCATCGATCATAGGTTCATTATAAGTAACAAAATATAATCCATGTTATACCATTAGCTGAGTTCTTATTAACAAATCAGTAATAAAAACAAGTACATATCATACTCATGGTCATACATAGCGAGTTTATCTCATTAAAACAATTCATTATCTAAGTGGACTTCTTTAAGTAATTCTTAATCACTTTGATTTATGTAGTTAAACACACACACTAATACACTTTAGTGAATCACTAGTCAAGTAGCGACTTTATCTCTTATTTCATTTATAGTTATCAAATAAAATACTTTATTAACCAACTTCATTAATCGAACCATAGTTAATGAAAACTAACTCAAGTACTCTTCACATTACTAATAAGGACTAATTAATTCTCTTTCTAACTTAAGAGAAAACTAATTAAATTAACTCAATCAATTTCTTAAATAAGAATGTCTCACGAGTCTAATTACAAATCTTTGATAAGGAGACAATAACACTAATATATTCAACTAAACTAGCAAATTCCATTAGTCGGATTAATTAGGTTATAAAGAGTCAATCAAACTAACTTACTCATTTAGTACTTCCAATATAACGGTGATAAAGATTAGTGGTAAAATTATTTAACAAAAGTAGCTTGGAACTTATAACGTCATTTCCTAGATTTCAATTTTAATAAACTCAACTTCAAACCACATACGTAAATGAAACACCCACCTACCATGGCTTCTCTTTACTCATTTCAAGAAGAATTGAATTAAAAGAATTATTTGTAGGCAAAATTGATCTAGTTTACTAAGGCTACAAAACCCAATGATACCATAAACTGATTTTATACTCCAAAGAATCAAATTAGTACTTAGGTATCTTAGAATTGACACAACAAACAACAGTACACCACCAAGCATTAAAACAACAAACATATCTCCTCATTCATCAACAACCACAACAACAACCAAGACAACACTTACAACCACTAGGAGTAACACCAACAGTAGCAACAACAATAATACAACAACAAAGGACATAACAATAATTCACAACTAAGCAAGAAAGTGGGAAAGTACCTATGGTACTTTGCAGAACCGACACTTAGAACCACCAACAGCGGCACTCGACAAAGGAGAGAGAAGGAACAACGGCGCGTCAGCAACAACAATTCCGACAGCAGCTGCGGCGAGGCACACCGCGCATTAACGGCGAGGGAACGAGCAGGGAGGCTGACGAGAAGGCACGCGAACAGAGGAGAGAGAGTTTCGAGGAAGGAGAGAGAAACATCGAGCCCCAACAACAGCAGCGACGGTTAGCGGTGGTGTTCGGTGGGTATGGTCACGGAAACCGACAGCAGCGCTGCGGTGGCTCGCGAGCAGCACCGCACGCACAGCAGCGAAGAGGAAAGGAAAAGAACCGGTAAGCGCCGGCAGCAAAAAGGATACTCCGGCGAACAACAAGAACGCCGGCGAGGCGCGACGCAGGTGAGAAGAAACAGAGGGGTCAAGGTTTCACCGACAGAGGAGAGATAGTGTGAGGTTTTTGAAATTTTGGGGTTTCACAGGTTTGGGTTTTGGTTTTTGTGGGTTTTCTCACGGGAAAAATGACGAGGATGATCAAGATAAGGATGGGTTTCATTTCTTTTTGGGTTTGCACTTATAAACCGACAAGGGAAAGAAAATTGAAGAGAAATCGACTTTGACTTCCTATTTGACTAAATACCACACAATTTAATCGCACATAAGACCCAAAATAATTTTAATAATAATAATAAAAAAAATAATCTCATATAATTAAATAAATAAATACATTACAACACGACAAAATAATTCATACTCCAACTCAAATAAAATAAGAATTTTCGAAACATAATTAACTTAATAAATATAATTAGCATTTAAATAAAGACTCTTAAAAACAGGGCTATTACACTCTACCACCCTTAAAATAAGTTTCCTCCTCGAAACTTACAAATATTTATTTTCATAAAACCAAAATCTCAAGCTCGAAAGACATGAATGGCCAGCCTCCATTCTACCATCATCTTTTGTATCGCTACTTCAACTTGATTCGCGAAATCAAGGAGCAAAGAAAACAAAAGGGGCAAATTTGTTGGCATTGGATTTCAATCATCTCATCGACAGAGATCTCGTTTGAAATTCATTTACTTAAGCAAATCATACAAGTTTTCTCGAAATACACACTTTTAAGTAAAATAACATTATGAACAATCAAGTCATAACAAGATAATAATATACACAATAGCAAACATACACACACGTAATACCCATTTGAATAAATGGATTCATATAGTACACGCGTAAGCGCAAACACTCATACGGCTTGATTCATTTATACCTAACTCTTTAGTCAATTCATTAGACCTATATTCAACCCCTACACTATGATGTGGAGATCACAGTGTATCCAAAAACTACTCAAGCTCTGATACCACTTGTAACAGCCCGAATTTCCCCACCAGCTTACAAAGGATTAAGCACAGCGAAAGAGACTCTAGTTGAGGTAACTCGGACTATTACCATCACACTCACCGAACTATATCGGAGAGTGTGGAACTCAATTCCCAACTCTATTCAAATAAATTAACTATTATAACTACGCTCTGATTCTCATACTCTATTCTCATAAATTTCTACAGAAAATCCGGCAGAGTTTCCTTTGAAAATAGGACAACGCTAAAGCGAAAAATAATAAACCTGTTGCAAATTCAATTTATAAAATATTTCCAAATCCCAAAGCTCAACAATCTCAACGCTTTCGCGGAGCAACAACCAATAGAGAATCAGGAGCACTAACTAGCGACTCTTAAATGTAGAAATAATTATAGAAATAAACAATTAACTATTACAAAGTCAAGCGTCCTCACTTCGATAGCAACTATAATACTGCTCCAGCTTGTATTAGCTTCAACTTGAAAAGGATAACTCACGGCTTCAACCTGAAACATTTAGAAAACTGCCACCCACCAAGTGACAGGCCACAGAAATGACAAAACAACATATACACATCAGCAAAGCTGAGTACTAACCCGTAAACAAGAGTAACACATGCTTTGGTGGTTTTTACTTGAAAACGACTCTCACACAATCAATATAAGTTCAACAATCACACCAATCATAGCATTCTTAGCAGCAATATTCTTGTTGAACATACATATTACATTTCCAAATTCCACGTTCCATAATACTTCATCTCATATAGTAACAAAATTCAATAAGATGACTCTCAACAATGACATGTTTCTATATTCTCATTTAATCAACCTTTCAACTCAGTTACTATATTTTCACAAAATCCGATCGTTTGGCATGAACGCGAGTGGAGAGGGGTACCACGCAGTACCAGCTGTCTCCAAACTAGTGAGGGTCGTCACCCAGCCTTTTATTGTTATGCTTGCAAGACTTACCCGGACATGTCCTATAACGCCAGGAATTCACCCCTCCTGGAAGGCAACAATAGGGACTCTTACCCGCCCTAACTCGGGGTGCCTATTCATGCCTCACTTTCATATTTATAAAATAAGATATTTATGATTTATACTTGAATCCTCAATACTCTAACATAATACCATATTCGACCTTATCTGGTCTTAACTCATATTGAATCAATTATCATACCAAATCATATTTTCAGAAATATAGTATTTTCGAAAAACTCCAATGACTGAACAAAAAGAATACTTTTATAATAATCCAATAGCAATTCACAACTAACTCATAGAGATGCATCTATAATCATGGGCATTACTATAAACGATATATGATATCTAATATTCATATAACCACACACAGGAGCATTTAAATATATATTGAACATAAAGGTTATATCACTCTATAACAATTATGCGAAACCTCAAAGCATGATGACTTGATTTCCCATGTCATCTTGAATTATATACGTCTACATATATAGCCATCCTCCATCAATCACCTCAAAATAACATTGATAATCAATAACCAAAATTAGACTAATCTAAACTATAAAAACGTAATCGTAACTTATTCCCAATTCACAAATGATCAACCTTTAACATTCTAATTTCCTTAATCCTTAATTAATTCATAACTTCGATGATATTAGCTACATCGACTTGCATCCCAATTCATAATCCAATTCCAAATTATAAACTAAACAAACTAAACATAACTCACAACCGTACCTAAATCAAGCACCTAATTGTGCTACCAACAATTATATTGAGAATATAAAGCTAGCTCGACTCGTAAATAAACCTGAATAAACTGATTTCTATATTGCACTCAAATCCTTAACCAACCGAATAACAATTCTAACATTACAATCTCCTTCATAATTCCGAATGATACTCCATTCAAAATCATCCTCCAATAATCAAGACTATTAAAGTAATTAGCAACTTGTATCCAACCTAGTCTTTCCCCTGTAGATAACCATAATCATCTGTCTAACTCTTATAAATACATATTTCAAATCGATACATATATGCTTTTCAAATTCCAATTATCAACATAAACACAACTGGTAGTAATTAATCATGTCAACAAATCCCACAACAATATTACTAAGTCTCTCAGTTAGAATTAACTAACGAGAGTTAACCAAAAACACACGACTCAAGTTTCATCGATCATAGGTTCATTATAAGTAACAAAATATAATCCATGTTATACCATTAGCTGAGTTCTTATTAACGTAAACAGTAATAGAACTAAGTACATATCATACTCATGATCATACATAGCGAGTTTATCTCATTAAAACAATGTCATTATCTAAGTGGGACTTCTTTAAGGTAATTCTTAACTCACTTTGATTTATGTAGTTAAACACACACACTAATACACTTTAGTGAATCACTAGTCAAGTAGTCTGACTTTATCCTCTTATTTCATTTATAGTTATCAAATTAAAATACTTTATTAACCACAACTTCATTAATCGAAACCATAGTTAATGAAACTAACTCAAGTACTCTTCACATTACTAATAAGGACTAATTAATTCTCTTTCTAACTTAATAGGAGAAAACTAAATAAATTAACTCAATCAATTTCTTAAATAAGAATGTCTCACGAGTCTAATTACAAATCTTTGATAAGGAGACAATAACACTAATATATTCAACTAAACTAGCAAATTCCATTAGTCGGATTAAATTGAGGTTATAAAGAGTCAATCAAACTAACTTACTCATTTAGTACTGTCCAATATAACGGTGATAAAGATTAGTGGTAAAATTATTTAACAAAAGTAGCTTGGAACGTATAACGTCATTGCCTAGATTTCAATTTTAATAAACTCAACTCCAAACCACATACGTAAATGAAACACCCACCTACCATGGCTTCTCTTTACTCATTTCAAGAAGAATTGAATTAAAAGAATTATTTGTAGGCAAAATTGATCTAGTTTACTAAGGCTACAAAACCCAATGATACCATAAACTGATTTTACACTCCAAAGAATCAAAGTAGTACTTAGGTAGTCTTAGAATTGACAACAACAACAGTACACCACCAAGCATCAAAACAACAACATATCCTCCTCATCATCAACAACCACAACAACAACCAAGACAACACTTACAACCACTAGGAGTAACACCAACAGTAGCAACAACAATAATACAACAACAAAAGACATAACAATAATTCACAACTAAGCATAAGAAAGTGGGAAAGTACCTATGGTACTTTGCAGAACCGACACTTAGAACCACCAACAGCGGCACTCGACAAAGGAGAGAGAAGGAACAACGGCGTCAGCAACAACAATTCCGACAGCAGCTGCGGCGAGGCACACCGCGCATTAACGGCGAGGGAACGAGCAGGGGAGGCTGACGAGAAGGCACGCGAACAGAGGAGAGAGAGTTTCGAGGAAGGAGAGAGAAACATCGAGCCCCAACAACAGCAGCGACGGTTAGCGGTGGTGTTCGGTGGGTATGGTCACGGAAACCGACAGCAGCGCGCGGTGGCTCGCGAGCAGCACCGCACGCACAGCAGCGAAGAGGAAAGGAAAAGAACCGGTAAGCGCCGGCAGCAAAAAGGATACTCCGGCGAACAACAAGAAGCCGGCGAGGCGCGACGCAGGTGAGAAGAAACAGAGGGGTCAAGGTTTCACCGACAGAGGAGAGATAGTGTGAGGTTTTTGAAATTTTGGGGTTTCACAGGTTTGGGTTTTGGTTTTTGTGGGTTTTCTCACGGGAAAAATGACGAGGAAGATCAAGATAAGGATGGGTTTCATTTCTTTTTGGGTTTGCACTTATAAACCGACAAGGGAAAGAAAATTGAAGAGAAATCGACTTTGACTTCCTATTTGACTAAATACCACACAATTTAATCGCACATAAGACCCAAAATAATTTATAATAATAATAAAAAAAATAATCTCATATAATTAAATAAATAAATACATTACAGCACGACAAAATAATTCATACTCCAACTCAAATAAAATAAGAATTTTCGAAACATAATTAACTTAATAAATATAATTAGCATTTAAATAAAGACTCTTAAAAACAGGGCTATTACAGTATTGCATAATAATGATTTACAAAGTAACAATATAATAGTAATAATATATTTTATAAAAGATAAGATCTTGTAAATCAGATCAATTTAGATCAGATCAATTCAGACCAAATCAGATCAGTTCAGATCAGAAAAAATAAGTCCAGATCAGATCAGATCAGATCAGAAAAAATAAGTTCAGATCAGAAAATTTCAGGTGAACTAAACATAGCCTAATTAGTGTCAATCGGGTTCATACGAGTTTTTTTAGATGTAATTACGCACGTACAACATGGATATATATATATATATATATATATATATATATATATATATATATATATATATATATATATAGGGCAATATCACATGAGAATGTTTCTTACATGAGAAATGAGAATGAATCTCAATCACACAATTGGATTAGAGTTACAATACTTGTTCATTAGAGTCATACCCTCCTAAAAAATTTTGAGTCCAAACAAAAAAAAAAAATTTAATTTTTTTCTTCTAATATTCTTTTGTTAGAGTTACATCACTGTTTCATTAGAGTTACATCGCTTATTGATAAGAGTTATAGCACATAAAATTCATTCTCATTTCTCATGTAAGTATGAATTCTCATATATATATATGTATTATATATATTATATATATATGTATATATTATATATTATATATGTATATATATATATATATATGTATATATATATATATATATATATGTATATATTTATATATATATATATATTGCATAAGGGATGGGGGGACCTATGGTGTCCTCTTTTGAACTGACTATTTTGCCCCCCTTTCCCTTACTAAATTACAAAAATAATTTCAATACCAAAATTGGGATTCAAACAAAGCTACCGGAATTAAATTTCAACATCACTCCCAAATCACTTATGTTAGGAAACTTTACAAATCCCTTTCTAAATCACGTTCAAGAAATCCCGCAAATCACTAAACTTTACAAAAAAAACGAAAAATTAACTTACAAACCAAAACTAATATAGTAGGGCGTAAATACATACAAAAAAACATTCACAAAATTCACTAACAAATCATTGTTCTCAATAACTCACAAATTTCACTTACAAATTATTCTTTATCTATACACGCTATGCATAAAAATCTGTAAAAAAACTTAAATTTCGACGGGGATATCACACATTTGTCCATCGGCGATTTGCAAACAAAGGTACATAATTCTTTTAATCTTCCAAGTTATTTCAAATTAGTTGAAAAAACAATAACAATTGTTATATAGCGACTAACAGAACAAAGAAAGATGATAGCAATTAGTTAAAAAGGACTTAAGTTTAACCCTTTATTTTCACATGAAATGAGAGAAGATAAAAGTAAAAAATTTAGGTTTTTTTAAAAAAAAATCCAATATTAAAAATTTTTCTCATAACTTTAGTAAAAAAAAACCATTTTCACAAATAAATTTTGAAAAAAAAAACAAAATCAAAGTTTTCACGAACGGTTTTTGCAAAAATCAATTTTTAGAAAAAAATTAAATTAATTTGCTAAAAACCATTTTCTAGAAAAAAAAATTACATTATTTTGCGAAAACAAATAGTGAAATTAAGCATCAAGACAACTGTAAAATTTTGAAATGGACAACTGTAAAATTTTGAAATGGAAAAAAAGGGCTTTTATACAATTAAAATTTAATTCATTTTCATGTTAAATCAGAAAACAAGATAAAAGAAACGATTTTTTTTAAAAAAAAAAAAATTCCAATATCAAATTGTGTATGAAAATTTACAATTTTATCTCAAATATTATTTTAAATATGAGATTGATGAAAATTTTAAATATAAGTTTGTGAAATCATAATGTAGATGTTAGGCAAGGGAAAAAAAACTGAAATTGATTCATACTTTTCGGATTAAATATTGGGATGATAGAAAATCGACCCAAGAAAAAAGTGAAGTTGATTTAAGAAATTACCTTTCTTTGTTAGAAAATCGACCCAAGAAAAAACTGAAGTTGGTTTGCTTCCTTCAAAACTGGTTGATACGGCTGATGGATTTTTGATGAATTAGATTTACTGCTTTGCTTAATACTTGAAAAGGTTGATTTTCTTATTGTATAGTGTATAGTTTGATGAACTAGGTTCCTTAATAATATGGTTTGTAGATTTGTAATGAGAGGAGAGAGAAAATGAATAGCAAAAGTAGAGATAAGTTTAACTAAGGGAGTAATACTGTAATGCTACTTAAGTGCAAAGAGTTAATGACTGCAAAAGAAAGAACATAATGTAGAAGGAGTATTATTTGATTGTATTTCAAAGAATCTTATTCACAAAATGGAGGTGAACTTAAAATACTAACTTGCATTTTCTTTTTGTTTACTACTTAGTAATAATTAGGCTTAAAAATGTCATTACACGCATTGCTTGCATAAAAAACTAGTATTCTATATGTCAAGAGGGGTAGGACACCAAAAAATTAAAAAAAGAAAAAAGAATAGCTACTTATTTTAATTAAAAAATAAAAAAGGAACTACCTATTAATTAAAAAAGTAAAAAAAAAAAGTCAACTATTCAAAAAAACCTAATTTATTATAGTTTAATTTTTCTACATCCCCTGAAAAAAATAATTTTCTACATATTTTCATACACATCGTGTGCATATAAAACTAATATATATATATATAATATATTATATATATTATATATATTAAGCTAGTCCAAATATAAAAGAAGGCTTTGAAACATTTGTTGCTTATTAGTGTACATCGAATTTATAGGAAATTTTTATTTATTTAAGTAGATGTAATTACTCAATTTTGCACCTACAACGTGAATATATATATATATAATATATATAATATATATATATTATATATATATATATAGAATTGAGTTCATGTGAGAATGAGGTTTTACATGAGAAATGAGAAAGAATAACAGTCCTTAGATCATGGTTACATGTAACGGCCAAGATTAAAAATAAAAAAGGGATTACACTAAAATCTCACGCTTCTCTCTCCTATCTCTCTTCTCTCTCCTCTTTCATCATCTCTCTATCCTCTCTCTGCTCAACTTCGACGGTTTCAAGTTTTTTCCTGCAATTAGTTCAGCGATTTTCTTCTGCAATTCACCAAAATCAACTAGTTCAGCGATTTTCTTCTGCAATTCGACACTAAATCTCAAGTTTAATTGTTGCAGACAGTATGGGAGAGAAAGGTAAGTTTTTTTTCGTTCTAGTTTACTTCTTAATTTTTTTTCAGAATTGTGATTATGATTTCTTGACATTAATTATGCGAAAATTTTCGAGTTTATAAAAATTAATTTTCTTGACATTAATTTGTTTAAAAATTAAACTTGTTTAAAATCTGTTTAAGTTTACCAATTCTTTGTCTAATTTTTTTCAAGAACTTGATTTTGGTGGGTTTAGTTATATAGTTTGAATTTAATTTCGTTGAATTGGATAGTGCAGTAGGAAAGTTATAATCTTGTTTAAAATCTGTTTAAGTTTACCAATTCTTTTTCTAATTTTTTTAAAGAACTTGATTTTGGTGTGTTTAGTTATATAATTTGAATTTAATTTCGTTGAATTGGAGATAAAGGAAACAGAGGGTGGTAAGTAAGGAGTGAGTTATTGGAGAAAGGAGACATGTAAATGTTTGCAAATAATTTTTTTCAAGAACTTGATTTTCGAGCTCTATTCCTATCTGAAGCACAAGGAGACCCCGTTCCATCGGTTGATAATTGAAAAAAAAAAAAGAGGTTTCATGTTGATTCTTTGGTCTTTAAAACTTTGGCATGTCCCTCATTTGCATGCATTGGAATTTGGGAGGGTTCCTTGGGGGTATGATCTAGTTTCTCCTGTCCATATTATATGTTTTTGCTACTTGCTGCAAATTTTAAGTTTTAATAATATATTTGGAGCTTCATCAGCAACAGTTTTTGCAAAAAAAATCCATAGTGAATTAGGGCTTCTATATTGTAGGGGAAGACTGGTCTTCCAGAGTTAGTTTATCGACTCTGGTTCTTCCAGAGTTAGTTTAGACCATAAAAAAAGCTACAGGTTCTTTTCAACTGCAAGAGCCGCAGAGGAGCACAGAAGGTATTGGTGAACATTGAAGAAAACACTCGGACAAGATAAGAATGTCATTAGATTTTTTATACCCTTAATCTCGCTTAATTATCAAGCTACTGAGGATGAAGAAGAACAAAGACTTCATCCAGATCGAGTCTTCTCATCATCAAAGGGATGTCACCAAAAGACATACCAAAAGCTAAGAAGTCAAATCACATGGCACAAGAACAAAAGTTGAGCTGCAAAAATAGTAAAATAGAGACTAGTGAACCATGTTTCTCCAACTTGGTTACTTTGTGTTGACACAAATAAATGTGTCCAAGTGCCAAACTCAAATAATTAATTAAAAGTTACATTGATTTTGATCCGTAATGAAGTGTCAATATCCATAACCATGTCACTGGATCCTGCTGTCAGTTAGGTTGTTTGATCTCTAGTGAACACTGTTAGAAGATATGAACATTGTGCTTGTTGATGTGTGCATTTTCAGGGGTTTGTGTTTTGTGTTCGATATAGAGAGAGGATGAAAGAGAAGCTCTTGTTGATGGGTGGTAGCGATAACTTTGACATAGACGTTGAATTTGTTTAGTGTTGTATTCAATATTGACATTCTTAGCATTAATTACTTCATCATTGTTTGTATAATTTTTTACCAGTTTGGAGTTTGAGACTTTTTTTACCTCATGTATATACTCTCTGGAGCTTGTAATTATCAATCATCTTAATGATAATTGATTACATCTTTTAAACATGTATTAGCATCACTCTAATAGGTATTTCTGTAAAGTTAACTATTCATTCGTATAACTCTAAAGAGGATTGCCATAATTCTAATATGTACATCCTATAACTCTTAACAAGCATTGTTATAACTCTTAACTCTTAAATACTACTACCTACCAACCCGTGTAAGTTTTTTTCCTCGTCTTTTGAGTTGGGGAAATTGGCTCAACCGACTCAATATTAGTTGTGTGATTTGCTGCAGCCACTGCCTTCACTCCTTGCCTGTTACACAAAATGTATTTGAATATAATAGTGCCATCCTTTGCTCGAGTCTCGGTAGACATTCTAGTATTAAATCCACATGCTACAGCATATATATTATAAAAGTCTATTGCATCTTTAAGACTGTCGAAAATCTGCCCATCTTTAGGAATTAATTCTGCTGGAACAACTCGAGTGAACTCATGTTCTCCGCATGGGGTGATGTTCGTACTTTGCTTAGGTGGTGTAGACAGATTTAATGAGGCAATGTTTATGCTTTGCGTAGAGTTACTAGTTCCTGCCTCTGCATATTAAATAGGTATAAATTGTAAGTCAACGATTTAGAACTCAAAGTATTGCACACATAAATTTCTATAACTCTAATCAAGAGTGTCTATAACTGTAATAATTATTTCATATCACTCTAACTACTCACTAACTGTAAAGAAGTCTTGCCATATAATTAGTAATGCCATAATTATAATTGGAACTCTTATCACTAGTCAAATACTCATGTAACTCTAATTAGTAATTCATATAACTCTAATCAATTATTCCTATAACTCTAATTAGAACGTACATAACAAGAAATGCCATAACTATAATTACATCTATTATGACATGTCAAATAGTCATATAACTCTAATTAGTAATTCCTATAACTCTTATCAAATAAACCTATAACTGTAATTAAGACGTACATACCAAATAATGCTATAACTATAATTTTAACTCTTATGACTACTCAAAATACCCCTATAAATAACTCTTATTAAATACTACTACAACTCTAATTAGAAGGTGAACATTAGTTTGCAAAATATGAATTTCCTATAACTCTAATTAATAATTCCTATAACTCTTATCAAATAAACCTATAACTCTAATTAAGACGTACATACCAAAGAATGCTATAACTATAATTTTAACTCTTATGACTACTCAAAATACCCCTATAACTCTAATTAGTAATTCGTATAACTCTTATTAAATACTACTACAACTCTAATTAGAAGGTGAACATTAGTTTGCAAAATATGAATTTCCTATAACTCTAATTAGTAATTCCTATAACTCTTATCAAATAAACTTATAACTCTAATTAAGACGTACATACCAAATAATGCTATAACTATAATTTTAACTCTTATGACTACTCAAAATACCCTATAACTCTAATTAGTAATTCGTATAACTCTTATTAAATACTACTACAACTCTAATTAGAAGGTGAACATTAGTTTGCAAAATATGAATTTCCTATAACTCTAATCAGTAATTCCTATAACTCTAAATAAGACGTACATACCAGATTATGCTATACATATAATTATTACTCTTATGACTACTCAAAATACCCCTACAACTCTAATTAGTAATTCGTATAACTCATATCAAATACTACTACAACTCTAATTAGAAGGTGAACATTAGTTTGCAAAATATGAAATTCTTATAACTCTAAATAGTAATTTCTATAACTCTTATCAAATAAACCTATAACTCTAAATAAGACGTACATATCAAATAATGCTATAACTATAATTATAACTCTTATGACTACTCAAAGTACCCCTATAACTCTAATTAGTAATTCGTATAACTCTTATCAAATACTACTACAACTCTAATTAGAAGGTGAACATCAGTGTAATCACAAGATCTGAAATCGCCAATGAAGTAGCAGTTTCGTTTTTATTTCTATTTTTGAAAGAGACAGACAACTGAAACCAAGAAACGCAAAACCCGAGGTCCATAATTGACACAATGCATCATATCATATACAGCAAAATGCAACTAATATTTTAGAGCACATGATCATAACGAATACTTTATTTTTAGATCTCACATAGATGCAGGAAAGCTTAAGTAATACTCCTAACATGCGTGGAGCATTGAAGAGTAACTCATGAAATCCTCCAGGAATACACAATATGAATTATGCAGCGAATTTCCCATGAAGCGAATTTCGTCATATAATTATAAACTAATTTTCGAAAAAACAAAAGCATATGTAGTTTAAAGTTAACATTAGTTACTTAATCTTGGCCGTTGACAGGATCTAATCTAAGGGTAGTTATTCATTCTCATTTCTCACATGATCCTGCCTCTCTCCCCCCCTCTCTCTCTCTATATATATATATATATATATAAGTGACTCATAGGTAGGCGAAACATAAAAGAAGGCTTTGAAACATCTATACTAATATATTAAAAGACGTGCGTAAACCAGAAACGGTGCCACGTGGCGCTCTCTCTAGGGAATTTTAAAAAATTAGAAATTGCATAGTATAGGTTTTGATCCCGTGACCTTAAGATCATGAACTAAAGTTTTAACCACTAAACCAAGTTATATTTAGTTCTATCATATCAAAGTACAATATTAATAAATGAAAATTTTCTTACCCGGGACATAGCCCGGGCCTAAAAACTAGTTTGTTGTTTATAAGTGACTCATGCAAAAACACATAAAAATTCGAAAATTATAAAACCACCAAAAATTCCAATAAAACAAAAAAATCCTAAAAAATTCCCCCTCTATTTTCTGACTTTACGCCTCTTCAACTCCCCATTTTCTCAACCCTTATTCATTAGCTTCATCTAACACACACAGACACACACCAGATCTTCCCAATTAGCTTTACAGTTTCCGCACCATTTTCTCCGATGTCGAAACCTTGGGGTGGTATCGGCTCTTGGGCCGCCGAAGCCGAACGCGAAGAAGCCGAGGAGAGAGAAAATGCCACAACCACAACCACAACCACAACCCAAAGCTTCCCTTCTCTTAGAGAAGCCATCACTGCAAAACCCAAGAAGAAAAAGATGACTCTTTCAGAGTTCGCTTCTTACGGGTCATCAGGTGGACCCGTTTCTTCCGGATCCACCCGTTTAACACCAGCTGAAATGCTCCAGTTACCCACTGCTCCCAAACCTCGTTCTGACGATGACTTCTCTGGGCCCCGCCTTGGTGGTGGCTTTTCAAGTTATGGTGATGATCGGAGATCCTCACGTCGTGGGTTCGACGATGATAGGAGACAAAAAAGAGGGGATTTTGAGTCTATGCCACCTCCCCCTTCTAGGGCTGATGAGGTTGATAATTGGGCTTCTATGAAGAAGCCCATTTCTATGATGGTAGAGAGTGGGAGGGGTGGGAGTAGTAGTAGTTCTAGGTATGGGTCTTTGGGTGTTGGTGTTGGTGGTGGTGGGTCCAGGGCTGATGAGGTAGATAATTGGAGTTTCGGGAAGAAATCGCAGGCGGGTCCGGGTCCCGTAATGGGAGGAAGATCGAGTACGTTTGGTTCAGGGTTTCGTGATTCGGGTTCGGATTGGAGGAGGGGAGGTGGGGAAGTGAGTGTGGAGAGGGAATTGGGGAGGCCTAGGTTGGTATTGGATCCTCCTACTATAGAGAGGAATGGGGAGAATGTGGTGAAGGCGGTCACAAGTAAGGCGAATCCATTCGGGGTGGCGAGGCCTAGAGAGGAGGTGTTGGCTGAGAAGGGATTGGATTGGAAAAAGTTGGATTTAGAGATTGAGGCTAAGAAGGTGGTGGGAGTTGGTGTTGGTGGGGGGAGTAGTAGTGGGAGTAGGCCTACAAGTTCGCAAGGAAGTCGGCCTACTAGCTCGCAGAGTAATCGTGGGCCGGATAGTGTAGGTGGTGGTGGTGGTGGATTGGGGGAGATGAAGCCTAGGCCGAAGGTGAATCCTTTTGGGGATGCTAAGCCTAGGGAGCTTTTATTGGAACAGAAGGGTTTGGATTGGAGGAAGATTGATCTTGATTTAGAGCATCGCCGTGTTGATAGGTTTGTCGTTTTCATCTTGAGTTTTATGACTAGGAAAAAAAGTGTTTTATGCTACTTAGTGTGCGAATGAATGACGTTCCTAATTACCTTATTCTGTATCTGTAGTTCTCTTATGGTAGTTTTGCTTGACTTTCTAGAAAGTAATTAACCATGTTTTTCATTAAATATGTTCTGTGCTTGAGTGTGTGAACTGTGAAGGCTTTAGTTTTTAAGGTAGACAGATTGCCTACATAGGAAGGTTGAAACACTCTGGCTATTGTGAATGTTGCAACTTTATGTGTTTTTAAACCTTTTTATTTCGTCTTACTAGATTCTTTTGTTACCTTCAGTTGTCCTCTTATTCACCTTCCATTGCTGCATCAAAGTGATGCATATAGGATGATTGACATTTAAGCATTGTGATTGATGCCGGTTGATTAAAAATTGTGCTACTAGTAATATTTGAATGTAATATCGGGAGGCATAGTGGAGTAAACAATTTGTTCTTATGATGGATGAAGCTGATGTTCGAGATAATTCCCTCCTATTTTTTATGTGTGCTTGGCTCACAAGATAAGTTGGAACCAACTAGGGCTGCCAGCCTGTGATAATTCCCCTCCTATCTTATATATCTATATTTTGAATCATGAGTTAGCCAGCCTGTGGTAGCAGACTAGCAAGTTTTTGTAGAAGGTTCTGATTTGTGACCTTGATTCTCAGTCCATGTCATTTTCGAGTTTCGACCTACCTCTAAGGTGCCTTATCCTACCTCTCAAGCAATCATCTAATATGTTCATTAATAGACTGATCCTTCATTCCACCTAGAAAGTATGCTGACAAAAACAAGTTCATACAGATATATAAGGCAGTTTATCCTATTCCTAGTAGGCCCAGAGGCAATTGTATAGAACCTTGAGAGCATCATATTTTTTTGCTTGTTTTTACAAAGATCAGTTGCAGCTCTGCAATCTTTGATTTCAATTAACTGATTAAGTAGATTTTGCTGTGTGACAAAAGATGTAATTTTTGTAGTGAGGGTTCCTTTCATTCATGTGCATTAAGATTAGTTCCATTCTGGAGTAGTTTTTCCCTATTATTTGCTGATGCAAATCTAGTCCTGGACAATTGCATGAATCTTTGTTTCCCAGGAGAGATTATAGTTGTTATTTTATGATATTCCCCTTTGGTATGAGGCGTTGTAGGCAAAGTTTTAAAATTTGTGGTGTGGATGATTTAACTAGGAGAATGTCAAATGTATTATGTTATAGATAGTGTTCTGCCTTTTCTTCAATTCCTGCAGCGTGGTCACATGGTTTTAGGACATTAATTTTTGTGTGGCTTTTCAGCTTATGCTGATCATTTTCAATTTGTTATAGGCCTGAGACAGAGGAAGAGAAGGCTCTGAAGGAAGAAATTGAGAATCTAAGAAAAGACCTCGAGAAAGATTCTGGTAATGATGTCCCGCAAGAGACTGAAGTTGAACAAATCAGTCTACGTGATCTCTTACAGAGCAAGGAGAGAGATCTGGAAGTTCTAATAAGGGATTTGGACGACAAGGTCAGGTTTGGTCAGAAAGCTGTTGACAGGCCTGGATCAAGGCCAGGTTCTGGAGCTGGGAGATTTACTAGTTTTCCTGAGAGACCGCCGTCCCAGTCAGGAGCTTTTGATGATGTACGAGGTACAGAAGCGATGGACAGGCCCCGGTCACGGGGAACAGGAGATGTATGGACACGACCAGGTGAAGATAGAAGAGGAGGCTTTCAAGGTGGCAGAGATAGAGGAGGATTTCTCGGAAGTAGAGACTTTGACAGGTAATTTATCTTAGATTTTTCAGCAATAATGTTAAATGTTTAGTTGAGTGAGATGCCTCTTTGCTGTTGGATGTTTGTCTCTTATGTGAAAACTAGGTAAGTATCTAGCAGCTGGTGCTGCTAATGTTATAGTGTTTTTGTTTGTAAAATGATCGCATGTTGCATTTTATCTTAGGAATCTTCAATACCATCCTGAGTTTTCTAGCTATGTATGTCTAGCTAAGTGAAGTTTTCTCTCTTATGTTGTTTGTTTGGCTCTTGGTGTGACAAGGCGAGTTTGCATTTTGTGCTGCATGTGCATACTTTGTATGTTTGTAAAAATGATTGGATCTAGTTTGACCCTTAGATATGACTTTTTTTTTCCATTTTGGGTAGTTGAATTGCGCATGTTGCTCTTTATGACTTCCTCGATGTTCAATGCGTGGCCTTATGATATCTCATTCAGTTGTGACTCATGGATCTTCTTCCCCATATTGATTATTGATAACGCAGTTCACTGTATCCTTTAGGCCAGTATAGTAGCTCTAGTTTGCTGGAATAGGTTGTTTCTGTTATTTAATCCTCTATAATATGTCCCCATGTAATATTCTGGGCTTCAGCTGATATATGGTTTGTGCCTAGGTTAAGGGAAAACCTGGAACAATGGTCAGTGGGTTACTGTGCTCTCTGAAATGTTCCCTCACCTTTCCCTTCCTTTACGGATGCTGGCGTGGAGCAGTGGGATTTGATATTTAAAGTCAGTGTAGAAGTTTTTAAGTTATATCAATATGATGTTTAGAAAAATGGTAACTTCTAGTAAGAGTGATGGGTTGTTTGCATGTTTGCGTAAATAAACCCCCAATCTATATGCTGAAGTTTGTATTTTACCGGCCAAACCACCAAAATAGAACATTTATAGCTTCAATGAGATGAGGTGTATTTATGTATATAGAAGTAGGCTCATGTGAAGGATAAATTAGATGAGAAGGGTAAGAAAACTCTTGGGCCATAGAATTTGGAGATCTAGTGGCTCTTATCTTGCTTTGCCATCTAAGGACTTTATATAGTCTCTGTAACTTTACTTTGTTGAACTCATACTTATAGTGCTACTAGACCCAACCCAAACCTCAAAGCACAACAAAGTTTCACAATTTTTTCTCCTCTCTTCTTCCCCTTCACCTTTTCTTTGCGACAATTCTAATGCTACTCATGTTTTAACCATGGAAGTTTTCTAGGTTGGCGGAAACAATTCACAAATGATCTATTGGCAACCCTCATCTCCATTTTTTCCTCTCATCTTCTCATACCTGTAGTGAAAGCTCCCATGATATGGGGTACCATGGTTAATTGCTAAATGGTGAAAGAGCCTAAATTTCGTTATTTACAAGCTTAAGGGAGCATTTTGGGGGTGATCAAGAAGGAAAGGGAAAGTGCATTATTTATCCCTTGTTGATGTTTGGTTGACCATTTTTGTAAATTCCCTTTCACCTGTTTCCAGTCTGAAGACACCCCACATCTAGTTTCTTGATTCCCCACCTATCTCGTGGGATTTGAACATCTCAAAATTCCTCTATAGTATTTCAACTTTTTAAAATCATCATCCATCTATAATGCCAACAACACTCACTCTACACCAATGACCTAGCCACTACCCCGCATCACCTATATGGCTAGTCAACGACGACACACCACTTTACACCAACCTTCTTGGCTTATGTCAAGCGAACCACAACCCAGCGCTGCCTCCACAAATTCGACACTACTGCGACCCACACACAACCAACACAAACATCAGAATGGAAGACTCTCGAGGACTAAGACGCATGTCAAAGACAACGAAAATGACTACCTAAAGTTTTATGAGAAGGGAACAAGTTCATGGTTGAATAACACTCCTACAGCAACGCACTTGATATGGCTGGGTGTTAATTCATGTTCCAGTTGTGGGAAAGATGGTTGGATATGGCTAGTTTCCTTTTCTCATTTCACCATTTTTGTTGGGTATATGGCATCATATGGAGCTCATGCAGGTGTATGGGTGTGGAGATGAGGTTGCGTAGAGGGAAAACGTCATCTGGGATATAAGATTGACTTTGAATGCACATATCTCTTAATCTATAAATAGTTTTAATGTGATTCAAATTGGAGGTGATAGCTTGTTCCAAGAGCTTTCCAACGATAGGTCATATGCCCAATTCTGCTAAGAAACGAGAAAGTTATGACTGTTTTACGAAGAACTGACGAAACTGTTTCGTCTTGCGTATCACCCGGGCAGGTCGGGCGGATTTCGCCTGACTTTCAGTCGGGCGTGCAAGCTGTTTTGGAAAAGTGAAATACCGCCCAGTCGGGCAGATTTCGCTCGGGCGGTTCGGCATTTAGTCCGTAAAACGTGTTTTCTCGAAGGAGGAGTATAAATAGATGCCCTAATTCGTCATTAATTGTATTATTCATCATTATTCACAGATTATAGAGAGAAAAAGCTATAGAGAGAGTTCTTGAGCGCTTTTGTAATCTTTCTTGAATATTCATCGATTCCTAGTGCATATTTTGTGGTTTTTCTGCCAGTTCTTGGGTTTCCACGTAAAATTCTTGCCTGTTCTTTCTTGCTTTGTTATTTGTTGTTTTAGTATTGTTTGCTATTATTTCTAGATTGATAGTCAATAGAACTTACAATTTCTTGTTTCCTTTTCATAATATTTCCCTTTCTTGTTTTTCTTTTCCCATATGTCAACTAAGAAACCCTAATGTTTTTTGGTTTCTGATCTAAATTGTGAATTTATATAGCTGATCTTTGGTTTCAATTACCAATCAAGGTTTAGATCTTTTCATGTCTATGATGTTTTCTAAGATGTCATAGATGTATCTATAGTAGGATTCTGATATCTGTGTTGTAAATTTGATGTATTTAAATTCGTTAGGGTACTTGTAACTGAGATTTGATGTATTTATTGGCTTGATGTATCTGTAGCAGTTACTCGATATACCTTTGAAGGAGGACATATTAAATGATGAGAGCAAGTTTCAACTTTCCTGATATGGATAGTTAATGGCAAGGAGTTACATTTTTTTATTAGCATGTCGGAGGAACTTGAATATTGTTGAAAGTATATCGATCCACAGATAACAAAGCTGCCTTAATCTATAACACTAAAAAAGAATGCTATTGAACAACTCTATGAGATGCAGTCATGTAGGTTTACTGTTGGAAGTTCGATAAGGAGGAAGAGAGAATGGGGCTGCAGAACTTAGCTTATTTATTTCTATTTTTTCCTTTAGCTAGCTAGTCTTTTAGTAGTCCTGTATACCATAAATACTCGATAACTATTAATTGTTGGATGGAATATCTTAAGGCTCTCAACCTTTTCACCCCTTCAAGTAGCTACTCTGTGGCTTTGGGTGTGGCCGTGGCCGTTGCCTTGCGTGTCTGGGTGCGTGTGCTTGCTTGTTTGTATGTGCGTTGGGGGGCGGGGTGTGTTTGGACCTAAGAACTTTTGCATGGACAGGAGTGGGACTTGTGAAAACTTTCATCTGTATTTGAAGCTTGAAATTTCGAATACACATTTTTGAGTCCAAGATATATTGGATTGAACTTGCGCTTGGCAAAATCCAATTCAATGAGTACGCGCGTGTGTGGGAGGGGGGGGGGCTAAGAACTTTTGCATGGACTGTAGTGGGACTTGTGAAAACTTTCGACTGTATTTGAAGTTTGAAATTTCGAATACACATTTTTGAGTCCAAGATATATTGGATTGAACTTGCGCTTGGCAAAATCCAATTCAATGAGTACGCGCGTGTGTGGGAGGGGGGGGGGGGCTAAGAACTTTTGCATGGACTGTAGTGGGACTTGTGAAAACTTTCGACTGTATTTGAAGTTTGAATACACATTTCTGAGTCCAAGATATATTGGATTGAACTTGTGCCTGGCAAAATCCAATTCATCCCATCCAATTCGCAGCCTTACTACTGGCACTCTTTCTTCACATCTTCTAGTAGATACACCACATTATCCGGCATTGATGCTGTTTTTGATCCATCTCGCACATGTCCTGATTTGACCTTGATGATGTTGAATGTTATCCTTTCAGTGGTTTATTTGCTTGGTTTTTGAATTACAGCCATGCATGGATGTTGTTTATATAGTATGTTTCTTTTACTCTCTTGCGCTTCCCTTTGATCATTTGGATTAGCCTTAACTTTGAGCCCCCCCTTCCCCCCTTTCATTTCTCAAAATCTCATGTTTTCTGGTGGTAATGACTAATGAATAATGATTGATTTAGGATATATAGGGGAGAAGATAGGTTGGGTTACGTGGTGGGCTTGGTCTGATGAGAATGAAATGAAAAGCTTGTTGTTAGCCATAGGTTTAGCCGTTGTGGTCCTGGTGTTTGGTGATATGTTAGCGGCTAGCGCTGGCATAGTGGCATTGGAGGTAGACGGTGATGATTATTTGGCTTTGTATTGCTGCAACTGAAACCTTAGAGAAGTTAATGTGTACTATTTGACGATAGGGGAATCAGTTATTCCATTACAGTTAGACACATTAGAGAAGTTAATGTTTCCTATTTGAAGGATTTGAAATTAGTTGCAGAATTGTAATCAGTGGATAGGGAATCAGTTATTCCATTACAGTTAGACACCTCCAAGAACAGTTCGGTGATGTGTTAGTGGGTAGCGCTGGCATTGGAGGTAGACGGTGATGATTATTTGGCTTTGTATTGTTGCCGAAAATGCAATCGAAACCTTAGAGAAGTTAATGTGTACAGTTTGAAGGATTTGAAATTAGTTGCAGAAATGTAATCAGTGTGGATAGGGGAATTGCTATGAATTAACATAGCTTGGACACTTTAATGGCAGAAATTGAGAAAGAAGATGAAGATTTGATTGATAAACTGAAAATTACAGAAATAAAGGATAGATTGCCAAGTATTCGAGTGACTTGACACACTCCCAAATGAACTCTTAAAAGCTCCCTAATATTCTCAATAATTTTCAACATACTTTTCTCCCTCTAATTATCCCTATATATAGTGTGATTAACCTAGCACAACTACCTAGCTTATTTCCCAAGCTACTAATTATGATAATACCTAAATTACCCTCTCCTAAATATCAGTTCATAGCATTACCGGCCCCCCAAACTTCCACCTTGTCCTCAAGGTGGATAGTAATTAGCACGAAATTCCCGGCCTTGGCAACAATTAGCACTGTCCGTTTGAGAATTGATGCCCGGCTTCCACTGGCGTTTGAGCTCCTCATTGGTGAGTCCTTGTACATCTGGTCTTGGAGGTGGTGTTTTGTTGGTGGGAAAAGTGGGTGGACAGTTGAGTTTAGAAGAATGTTGGTTGTTTGAGCTGGAAGGCTGGTGGAAGGTATGTGGAAAAATTGGGTTAGGAGAATCATAAAGGAGATGAGGCTGGAAAGAAAGTTGGGTGGGTTTAATGAAATATGGGCTGAGTGGATGATTAAGTTGTGCAGTGTGGAATTTGGGTGGCAAAATTTGGGCAGGAAGTTGGGCTGATTTAGGATAGGAGTAAAGGGAAATGGAGTTTAGAAATTGAGTGGAGGGATTTCCTAAGGTTTGGGTTGATGAATTGGGCTGAAATTCTAAAATCATAGACATGGGCCTCAATTCATTAAAGGGTGGGTGAAAGGAGTTGTTAGTCTGTGGCCCCTCCAATTCCCTTACTAACTGCAAGACCTCAGGTGCATCACGTGGCCCCAATAGCCAACTTCCATCACTGATATTAAATTTTTGGTCATTGACCAAATTACCCTTAATGACATCCTCTTCATGTGGCTTCTTCTTCAAGCCAATGAATGACTCATCAAAACTTCCCACATACACTTCTCTTTCATGCTCTGTTTCTAGAACTTTCTTCTGAAGAACATCATTGACTGCTCCACCACAAAATCTGCCGCCGGCAATGAAAGTTAGCCCACTGCCGGAGTAAACTGTGGAATTTTTTTTTAGTCCACTCGCCTTAGAGCTACTTTTTACAAATCCTTCTTTATCCGTGCTACCTTGAGTTGTGGTTCCCCCACCAACCCTAGACTCGCCGGTAAAGGAACCTGGGCCACCACCCGATCCACTTCCTCCGGCACCTCCCTTCTGAAATAATCCTCTTTTTGGGTCAAGAGCATTGCCGGATCTACCACCAGTGACACCTCTTGTTTTTAAAAGTTTGTCCACATTAATGGTGGTCATGTTTTCCTTGGTTTCATCTCCATACTTTCCGGCGACGACCAACCCCAAACCATCACCCTTTATGCTTTTCACCCGATCTGAAACCTGATTGTGCGTCTCTTCAGCAGCCACAATCACTTCGACATTAGGTATGGTGGGGCTAACCTGGCCGTGAGTTGGGCGCACATCTTCCTTCACCTCTTTCTTTTCTACTGGGTAACTAGAGGTTATTACCGTTATTTGAATCTCCTTCCTCCATAGATCTAGGGTTTCCTCTAACCTCTTAAAATGTATATGTGAAGACCCATAACGTAGCTTCAGTTGTTTTTCCAGTTGCTGCCACTCGGTGAAAGGCCACCACCGGTGTTCCCTTTCAAACCATTGTTGTGCGTCGCCAGCAAGTGCGATTATGGCAGCCTTAAACTTCGACTCCTCATTTAATCGGAAGAAATGAAAAAATTCTTCCAAATCCTCAATCCATTCCTCCATATTTCTTCCATTAAACTCAGGGAGTTGAAGCTCTCGCCGGATTCTTTGTTCTTCTTCGAGATCTGAGATTCCTTCATCTCTTTTTTGTGTGATGTAGGCAAACTCTTCACAGATCCATCTTTGCATTACATTTCTGCCTGCAACGTCCATGGCAGATTTCTCTCTCTTTTTTTTATTTTATTTTTTTATATATATATATCAAAATCTGATAATCAGCAATCAGTCTCCCAAAATCGTTTGCTCTGATACCATTTGCTATGAATTAACATAGCTTGGACACTTTAATGGCAGAAATTGAGGAAGAAGATGAAGATTTGATTGATAAACTGAAAATTACAGAAATAAAGGATAGATTGCCAAGTATTCGAGTGACTTGACACACTCCCAAATGAACTCTTAAAAGCTCCCTAATATTCTCAATAATTTTCAACATTTTTCTCCCTCTAATTATCCCTATATATAGTGTGATTAACCTAGCACAACTACCTAGCTTATTTCCCAAGCTACTAATTATGATAATACCTAAATTACCCTCTCCTAAATATCAGTTCATAGCAGGAATCAGTTATTCCATTCCCGTTAGACACCTCCAAGAACAGTGAACCATACGTGAATACGTTAATGGAGTGATTTTGCAGTTTCACTCTATGGACTGGCTAGACTATCAGCATATCATTAGTTTACGTTGACCTGGCTTAGGCTATGTTTTGCTCACCTTATTTTCACGTATATCTGAAAATTAAGTTATGATAAGTTCCGGGCTAATAAGTTTTAAATTTACTCAAACAAGGGCTAACTGAGGGCTTAGTTATGATAAGGGAGCATAAAGTGAAGAGAACAAACTGTTATTAGTAGTAATAGCTCGTCCTTTTCTTATTAAGCAAAGACGCGACACTTTGTCTGAGTCCACTTCTTATGAAAGACTTGCTTTTAGATGAGGAGAGAGATAACGAGGATTCATGCGGGAGAAAAGGATGTGTTAAATTTGTCTTGAGACAATTTACTATGTCAAATTGTCAAGCGTTACATTTAATTTAAAAAAAGGGAGTTTGATTTTCTGGATATAATTTAAAGTTGTCTTTTGCATCAATAGTCAATTCTAAAAATTGATAGCTCACCTTTTCTGCCTATGCATGATGAAGTTTGATTTTGTTTTGCTGTTGTCTTCTGTTATCCCTTTTCCTGAATGCACATTACATAAGCTTCACTCTGGTTTTTTTAGCTGCTGCGTAAACTGCAGGCATTGACTGATTAGTGTTTTAACTTTGCGTCGGCAGGTCTAGGTCAAGAGAGAGATGGTGAATCATTTCTTTTTGTTTTTGGGTTATTATTGAACTCAGTGTGGATTCTTCACAGCTCTCCTTTGACATTCACCAAGCAACCGGAAAATAATATTTTGTTTAATTTGTTTAAGTCTTTGTCAAATTATTCACGGCTTGGCTGTAGCGCTGGTGACTCTTGTTAATTAACTGTTAATTTTTGATACCTTGTAAAATTGCCATTTTTTGGTCTGTATTAAGGCAAGGATCTTGTGTTGTTCTTAGACTGACTTGTAATGAAACATTATGTTATATTCTTGGGTCCTTTCCTTAAAAAGACGGTCTTTTTAAAGGCTTCATGTGGCTTTGCCTCTTCATATGTGAACTTTGAGGAACTTGTAATTTGTTTGTTATATGCAATGTTGAATGCGTTTGTGATGGAGCTTCGGATACCGTGGAGTGTAGCGTGATAATAAACGGTCTGTGGGTAGCCTTTGACCTCCAGGTCTATACTTCATATGAATATAACATTTCAAGCTTTGTTCTTGAGAAGAATTTCAAAACCTGGGTTTTGGGGGGGGGGGGGGGGGGGTTAGTTTGTAAATTGTAATTGTTATAAATGTGAGAATTAGATTAATTCTGATGGAGAATGACAAAAGATGGAAAGCATAGACTAATAGGGAGCTTTAATCTTATTGGATCCAAAGACTAAGACTCTTGGCCTCACCAATACACTAATCCAATTGCTACTACCGTCTATATTTACTAAAAATCGCTCGTAATTTTTCCTTGAAATATCCCCCATATTCCTCCCCTTTTACCCCACTCTTACTCTTTCATCTCTCATCCAACTTCACCTCATTCCATCTTTCAGACCTCTACCACCAGTGTACCACCATCACCGCGAACCACCTCCACCGACGGACAACCGCCATCGGAGCTACACTCGCGCACCACCACCACTGCGGACCACCACCACCGGAGGACTGCCTCACTGTCGCGAACAACCACCAACGGAATGTGGTTAATCTTTTTTAAAAAAATTCCGCCACCAAAGCACGGTATCGAACTGTTTTTTCGTTTCCTCCGTGGAGAACGAAAAATGGAGGAGACAAAATTTCATTTCGTTTCCGTAATGGATTTTCGTTCCCTGCATGGAGGAGACGAAGATCTGTTTCATTTCCTCATTGGAGGAAACGGAAAAAGTATTCGGTGGAGGAAACTAAACAAATTTTTCTGGCGTGTTACGTACTAACAATGGGGTGGCGGATTTTTCTGGCGAAGAAATAACAAAAACTCGTGCTTTTCCGACATGTTGTGGTGGTGGCGATGGGGTGGGTCTCACGGTGGTGGTTTTGGTGGTGGTGGTTGCTATGGTGGTTGGGGGGTGGTTGGGTTGAGGTGAGAATGAGAGTGAGAGTAGGAGAGAGATAGAGTGGTAGTTTAGGAAAATCTTGAAAAAAATATGGGTGATTTTGTTATTATATGGGCATATATGAAGGATTATATTAATAAGATGTGCATGTTGAGTGAGATGGATGTATGGTAATGTATCAAGAGGTAGAATTTGGAACATGAATATTTAGATGAGCGGTAGAGTTGCAGACATTGACTATGAAGGTCAGAGATAACGGGTTGTGGTGATTTGAGCATGTAAGGCATCCTCTAGAGTTTGCTCCACTAAAATAGTGGAAGGTTGGGATAGAATAAGTCGAGGAAGCCTAAGATGACTTGAAGGGGAATTATGTGAAGCAATTAGGCCTGTGAGAGCGTATTATGCTTGGTAGAATAGAATGAAAGCCGAGGGATTATGTTGATGACCACCGGAGATAAAATATCAACTCATGCACCTGATCACATATTCACCTGGTCACTTTGAATCTGATATTGTTGTTTATATAAGAGAACCCAAAACAAGTGGGTAAAACTGCTATATGGAATAACAGAAAGAACTGCTAGCCTTGGGATAAACTTTTTCATGACCATGCACATTAGAACAGCTGAAGGTTGCACCATCTATTCATCTGAAATTGATCAGTGTGCGCATAACAAGTATTCAACTTGCATAACAGAAAGACTCGAGTTTTTTTTCCCACAATGTTGATTATTCAACTGTCATCTTAGACGGGTAGCTATCAGTTTGCCGGAGATAACGGGTTTGTTTGTTTAATTTTTTACGGAAGTATTTCTTTAGTTAATCATAGCAAAATTTTGAATTTTTTTCATTTCATTCAAAAGTACTATGCTTATGTATGTTGTAAATTTGATTTGGTTAGGTGACGTCTATTTGGTTTTTTTGCACTATAACAGTAAGGATTTTGATGTGAGGGTTGAATACACTGACTTGTTTCACTTATATTAATTAGGTTGTATGAGGATGCAATGGAGGAGTAAGTTAAAATTACTTGTTCATAATCTTAGGACTAATAGGAAAATAGAGATTGAGAGCGACATGCACTTAGGCAGGGTTTGGTCTTTTGGAAGGGGAACATACACCATTGAGATGTGGGTGAAGGAAACAAACAACCTTGGGATAGTATTTAACTCATATGTTCAGTTAAGGGAACAAGCTGAGAAGGAAAAACTGGAGAATATAAATAGAGTGTAAAAGATTCTAAGGAAAGAGTAAGAAGAGGAAGAAAGGAATTAAGCAAGCAGAGGAAGAGGAGAGAAGAAGGAAAGAAGAGGAAGAAGAGAGGAACGTTGAGGAGGCAATGAGGTTGTGTGTTGCTATTGAGGTGCATGTCCTATTGGTGGATGATGTGCAGATATGTGAATACATTAGGGTGTACTCAACTGAGAGGGATGATAAGTGTTGTCCAGGACCTTCTCACCCCACTGCCTCACCTACCAAATAGCCTACACCACCACCTTCATCTCCTAAACAACCTACACCACCACCTTCACCACCTAAACAACACACACCACCTCATTCACCACCCACAACTCATACACCACCACCTCATTCACCTCTAACACAACCTACACCACCTCCTTTACCTCATATAGACCCTACAACACCACCTCAGTCAAATACCCCCTCCTAGAAAAAGATAAGGGTTAAAACCACCCCAGTTAGGAGACCTAGAACAAGAAATCAAACACAGACCCCTGTCTCACACACATAGGAAGCTCTACAAGCACCTTCAATTCCTGATCAACATACACAACCTACATATACAGTCCCTGAACATGACATTCCAACGTATTCAAAATAAAAAAAAGCACCAAGGACCAGACCTGAGGGGGTGCCTAAGAGCACAACAAAGAAATTTAGGACTTACATGCCCAGAAAGAGGAGCACTTGAAGGGAGGGTACAGAGAAGAAGAAGAAGGTCATAGTTCCTGTGTATTTGGATGAGGAGTCTGGTGATTTGGAGGGTGATGACTCATCTGATGGGACTTACTGTGAGTCAGTTGAGGGAGAGATTGATGATGATGATATTTTGATGAGTGAATTTGTAGTTAAGGAGGATGAGATTGAAGTTGAGGATTGTTGCCTTGATAAGACCTTTGAGGACCGCCTTGATGGTAGTACTACCTTGGACAGATTGTACCAATATGGGAAGTTTGGGTTGATTCGCCTTTTGGGTCTATCAAGCTAGAAGAATGGTTGATATTTCCAACCAAAGCACTATCTCTGGAAATGCTCAGGGATTATTGCATCCAAGAGGGTTTTGCAACAATAGTAGAGAAGGTTGCCACTGAGAAGTTCACAACGTCTTGTTTAATGGATGGATGCAGTTGGAGGATGCATGCCTTTGTGTTTGCTGATAAATCAGTTGGGCAATCACGACATTGAAGAAGAAGCATAAGGCATGTGGGATATTAAAAGATAACCCTATGATGAGCTCTTTGTGGCACTGCAAACTTCTTGATGGCCACATATCCACAAACCTTGATTTACTAATTGAGGGGCAGTAGAAATTGGCTTTGGAGAGGTTTAGGGTGAGGATCAAAACAAGGCTCCTGTACAAGGTGAAAGTGATGTCCAAATAGTTTATCTATGGGGGATTTGGGGAATCTTATGGACTATTATGTAATTGTCCTGTTTTTAAGAACGTTTATTTAGAAGCTAATTATAATTATTAAGTTAATTATATTTTGGTTAATTATGCTTTGTTGTTAGGTTGTTGTTGCTCTTGTTGTGTCGTTGTTGCTGCTGCGTCGGTGTCCTGTTCTTTTTTTCCGTCTCCTGTGTTGTTGTGGTGCGGTTGTCACTGCCACCATGCTGGCTTGCTGGTGGTGGTTCTGTGAGCTGCTGTTGCTGGCTCTTGCTTGGAGGTGGGGGTTGTCGCCTCTGCCTCCTGTGTTATTGATTTGGTGCGTGACTTGCCTATTTTGGTGAGTCTGATTTCCAGTTGGTGTTAGCAAATGTTTAATTAGTTTACTTTTGTTTCTAATTGTTTTATGAATTGGTCTCTTATGAGATGAGTAAGACTCTTAGCTAACTTTTGGTTGTTGTTAATTCGTTTGGGTTGAGTATTAAGATTGCAAGATAGATTTCAGTTCTTGAGAATTCTGTATGAGCTAAGTTAGTTTTGTCTTCTCTTTATATTATTAGTAGCCAAATAAGTATCTTACTTGTTTAGTTAGTTCCCTAAGTTTAGTTAGTTTGGTTCAATAATTAGAATTCTCATTATGAATTAAGGATTATGGAATTGGGATGTTAAAGGTTGATAATTTCTAAATTAGGAATTAGTTATGATTATGTTTTATAGTTTAGAATAGTTAAGATTGGTTATTGATTATTGTTATTGTTGTGAGGTGATTGTTGGAGTATGATTATGGAATTGAATCTCATTTGGAGTTATGAAGGAAATTGTGTTGTTGGAATTGGAATGCGTTCAGGTAACTTTTAATGTTCAGTAAAATCATTTACTCATGCTCTTCTGTGTGTGGATCTCTCTGTTCTGTTTTTGATAATTAAATTTGTACTATGGCCATAGATATGAATGTGATGATGAAATGTCATTGATTGACTATGAATACACAACTGTTTTGCTGGCTTAGTTTATGAATTGAAAATAGAAAGTGGGCAAGGTATGGGTAGAGGATGTTTACTCTTTTGACCTGATACGGTCGGCTACGCTCCATAATGACCCTAGGAGGTAGTATTGTTGGGCTCCATAACGAACCTTGGAGGCATCGTTTGTCCAAAACTTGTATTTGCCAATGATTTGTTTAAGAAAATGAGTTATGCCAGCATTGTAAAGGAAAGAAATGATTTGACAAATAAAATGTTTATAACAGACTGAAGTAAAGGTTATGAGTTTTCCACTCATTTTGAAATTTTATTTGTTTTGTATTTCTTCTCTGAATTTGCAAGTTTGGTGTTGTGAGCTCGGAATCGGAAGTGGAGCAAGATTATGATGGCGTCCTAGATTAAGGATTGCGTTTGTATTTTAAATAGTTGATTTACGAATAGTTTTCAAAGATATTTTCATTGTATATATCATTTTGGGAATTTTAGTCGAGATATTGGTGTGTTTAAGGATATTTCTCCGCTGCGACTTTATCTAATTAAGAGTTGAATTCTAGTTTGTAGTAGTTGAGTGTGTTTCGCTAGTAGCTTGGAAGAGCGAGCTGTTACAATTGTGAATGTATGCAGAGCTGATCAAAAAGACCAATCCTGGGTCTTATGCCCTTGTGACTTGGATTGGGAACACTGCAAGTGTTGCCCCAAAGTTTGTGGCATATTTCTTCTCTTTTGCTGCACAGTTCATGGGCTTTCTGCGAGAGTGTGTTTGAACGAGAACTCATGCTTCATGTTATTAAAGGATTCATTTTGCATAGGAATGACTTTATAAAGAAACATGGCAAGCCTTTAATCTTCCTAACGGCTATTTTTTTAAACTGGAAAAGTAGATGTTATAATAGAAACATAATTTAGGGGTATATGGTGCATTAATTTCCATAGTAGGGGTACATCATGAAATAAGTTTGCCACTAATGGGTACCTAACGTCCGTCAACAAAAAGGATAAGTGGATGTAATTTTTGAAAGGTGGGGATATATGGTGATTTTCAAAAGTTGAAAGGGTATATGGTGCAAAAAAAAATAATTTGATTTTTTAAATTAGGAAAACCATCCATAACCAAATGTAATTGACTAATTCCTAAATCACGATTTTATAATTGGAAATGATTTAGAATTAATCGATTAACTTGCCTATGATGTAAGCATGTACATGTTTTGTTTATATATTTTAAAGATTGTAAGTGATTGAGAGAAGTTTGATTAAAAGATGGCCAATCTATACAAATATATTAAAAGGCGTGCGAAAACAAGAAAATGTGCCACGTGGCGCTCTCCCTAGGGAGTTTTAGTTCATGTGATCCATGTACAATAAAAAAAAAAATTAAGAAATTGCATAATATAAGATTTGATCCCAAGACCTCAAGTACATATGCTAAAGCTTTAACCACCACACTAGGTTGTATTTAGTGTTATTATCATAAAGTATTATATTAATGAATGAAATTTTTTCTTACCCGGAGCATAGCCCGGGCCTAATAACTAGTTAGATATAAATCTAGTTGGCAAAAGAATGCTAAACAAACGACACGTGGCTAATACAATATTTAGGACGATTTTTAGATTGCCAAAAGGCGAGAACAAACCTATGGATGATACATAGGACAAATGATCAAATGAACATGTGATGCATGATGCATGAGTTATGACATGATATGCAATTATGTATGCATCCCATACGTATCAAAGGGAAATCAACTATGCAACTAATAAGTATTAATTAGTGAGTATCCCAAGCGATGCTTTGGATTGTCATTTTTCTTAACTTTTTTTCATGTGAAAAATTGGTTTGATGACATGATAAGTAATTGCATGTTTTTTTAAAATTAACCCTTTAAGTTTGGGGATGAAAGCAATAGCTTAACTTTTTACAAGAAATTTGAGAAGGAATATATCTATAATAGACTCATATTATTATCATAAAAAATTTAGTTATCTAACTACTTGTGCAAATATTTTAATGAGATATAATTATAAGACCTTATAATATTTTATTTTGAAATACTAAATAATAGTGTTATGTTGGATTAGTGGTTAACCTTTCACTTTTAATTTCAAAGGGTACGTGCTCAATACCTTATAACTAAACAACATTATTACTTAATTGACGATTTAACTTGGAAATAAAGCATTTGCCTTAAAGCATTAGAGGAGAGTGCCACGTGACACACAAACTTACTTAGGAACACTTTTTAATATATTTGTATAGATTAACTCATATACTAGTAGATACTCCTCCGTTTTCTTTAGTTGTTCCTATTTGGAACCGGAAAACCAATGTAACTCAAACGATAGGTAAGATTCCACAACTTTAAATAAAATTAAATTAACTAAAAATATAGATTCTAGCCCTTTGAGTTATTCTATGTAAAACAATCAATGACACAAAAGATTGAAGGATAAAAGAGTAAAAAATGATTATAAACTAGAGTGAACACATTTATTGTCCTTGAGTTACTTTATATCAGGCCACCATTGAGACAAAAGTCTTAGGTGGTAAAAAAAAGTAAAAAATGACTAATCAATAGTGTGAATACACTTACTGCAACTTAAAACTAATGAGAAATTTAATTTATAAATTACACTATGTATAGAAAGATTCAAATTAAGAACAACATATTGAAATTTCTCAATAATAGATACAGCAACAACAAACGAAAAAAGAGAGGGAGTATTGTTAATGGTACATCTATTACACTGACATTATTGAATCATTTGTGCTCGTTGTTGTCGTTGATTTCGGACCCAACCCTGACACAAGAGATGATTCTGTACTATCAGTATAGAAGGATCGAGGACATTGAGGCGTTGGTATTGTTTTGGTAGAAGAGTCTGTGTTGAGCATATGCACAACTGTTGACATGGTTGGTCTATTATCTGTGTTCTCTTGTGCACACCATAATCCTATCTGAATGCATTTCAAGACTTCAGCAACCGAGTATGAATCTTTCAACGTCGAGTCCATGAATTCCAAGGGTTTTTCTTCCGTCAAACTTTTCCAGGCCTAAGAGCATTCATGTCATATAGGAGTAAATTGGATTTGCATAGATATTTATTTATATGAAGGATTCAGCATAACTGAGTAGCTTATATACTCACATGACTCAATAAGTCTCCGTTTTCAGTTGGGTGGAATCTTGCACTAATCTTCTTGCCGCTTACAATCTCCAAAACTAACACGCCAAAACTGTATACATCTGATTTTACCGAAAATTGTCCATACATGGCGTATTCTGGAGCCATGTAACCACTGTAGTGCATTGAAAATAATTATGAAAACTAAAATAATACAATAAACATTAAAGACATACCTTATTTATATAGAGTTTAATTTGTGTTGAAAAGTAAAAAATACAAAAAGTTTCACATGTATGAAATGTCAAATATGATGGTCACTAGAAATTCATTTGTACCTATGTGTGAATTGTTCTACATTGGAGAAAAGAAGAGAATAACCCATTTTATAAACTAAAAGATCTACTCTTATTATCAGCACATTTTACCATGACAAGATATTATACTCTACTAGTCCACTTATCCCATAGTACTCTTGCTACTTCTATTTTTCGAACATGACCCACAATCATTTAGATCTTTATACTTCCAAGCATGTCACGCCACTCTCTCTCTCGTCTCTAAATATAACAATTAACAAACCCTATTAACTACTATCACATCTACCTTTTCAATAGAATTGAAATTGATAGTCAAATAATGACAACTTATCTTCCAAAACTACGTCTTGAAAAATAAAGGAATAACATGATAACGAGAAGGAGCATCTAAGAGCCATCTATGGAAGAATAAGTTATGTCCAATTGGAAGGAAAATCATTTTTGAGTTGAATAGTTTGTAAACGTAAGAGCACGTTCCTGATTTATCTTTTCAGAAACAAAGATAAAACTTATAGGTCAGGCTTGGTTCACCATAATTTTATCCAATTTTCAAATTTCTAAAATAAGTATAAAATATGGAAACAAAAACAAGTAATTTCCTTGTTTTCAATTGTCAATTTTCAAGATAAACATGAAATTATTAAACACGAGAACACAACTTCTTGCAAAAGAAAAACGGCTTAATGTTAAGCTTTACATTAGACAAGTCTGGCCCAAGTCCATTATGCGATTATGCCTCACATTACTATGTATGTACATGATCCATTCTTAGTTATGATCCATTATTTTCTCGCCTCCCACCATTTTCATCTCTCTTTCTCATCATATAGTCCCAACCATTGAACCATATTTCTCATCTTGTCAACATCCATCTGGTACCTCTTCCTGACCCTCTGCTACGACATAATTTTAATATTTTAAGAGTACATGATTTTAAGAAAATATTGTGACACCGTACTAGGTAGGGGTAGGATAAAGTTAACCAAAACACCACACCGGTTGGCAACTTTGATAAAACAGCTCTACAATTTCTAGATATAGAAACACCATTAGAAATTAATAGAGAAATTTTTTTGGATCCTGAACACACCAAGGGGTAGGAAGATTACACTCAACCTAAACAACACTCAATGTGTTTGATGATTTTTGATACAAAACAACTTGCCTTACGTTGTTTACATCCATGACTATTTATAGCCTTAGTTCAATTACTATTACAACTACATGATTAATTCATAATATGATAGGGGAAGTACAAAGTGAACATAGTTGTGCTACGAAAAGCAATTTTCTACCATATCAAACATAAGGATGTGCTAATTTGTCGAATGTGGTGTTCTTCATTTTCAAACTCCCCCTATTGAAGAAGACTCGACCTCAAGTCTTTTCTCTTCCTCATCTTCATAATATGGAGACAAATCTGCAACATTGAAGGTTGGGAAATATTATATTCCCCTGGAAGCTCAATCTTTTATGTATTTTCTTCAAACCGTTCTAACACCTTGGACGGTCCATCAGCTCTAGATTTCATCTTATCATGTGGTACTTTTGGAAACCTTTCCAATCTCATGTGAATCCAAACAAAATCGCCTTCCTTACCAGCTACTTTGCAAAATTTATTCTCTTGCGATTAATAACATTGATTTTGCCTTAGGATTTGGGCTCCAACTTTCTCGTGTAAACTCTTAACCTCTTTAGCTCATTCATCAACGTCACTACTAATGTGGTGAGGGGAAGGTAACGGAGCTATATCAACCGGTATAGTTGGATCCTTACCATATACGGTTTTGAAAGGACTTTCACCAGTAGCTTGACTAGGGGAGCAATTATAGGCGAATTCAGCTTGAGGTAGCATCACGTCCCATTGTCGGAGATTCTTATTAACAAGACTTCTCAACATGTTTCCAAGTGTCTTGTTGACTGCTTCAGTTTAATCATCAGCTTGAGGATGTGTTGTAAAGCTAAATTGTAGCTTAGTTCCCAATTCCAAGAACTTGACATCTCGATCTGATGTGATGGTCTTTGAAATTCCATGTAAACGTACAACAGAAATAAAGAGCATTAGCAATTTGTGTGGCATCATTAGTCTTGTTGCATAGAACAAAGTGAGCCATTTTTTAAAATCGATCTACCATTTGAAATTCCATTTGTTTCATTGGGTACGAGGTCATCCAACAACACAATCTATGCTAGCATCTTCCCATGGAGCATCAGGCACTAGCATGGCGCGTAAAGACCAGTTTTTTGACCACGAGCCTTCGCAATATGAAATGGATGACGTACATCTCGTAACATATCGATGATTATCTCAGATGATCTGTGGCCAATAGAAGTTTTCTGCAACGATGCTCAATCTCTTGTCTCGACCAAAAGGTCCAGCAAGACCACCAGCATGATACATATTAAGTATCATCTCACGCAATGAACACCTAGGTAAATACAATTGATTTCCCTTGAATAAGTATCCATCTTGTCGATGAAACTAACAACGAGAACCTTCAACATACTTTTTCCAAAGCTCTCCAAAGTGCTCATTGTCATCATATAAAATCTTTAAGAACCTCAAAACTAGTGACCTTAATTTGAAGAGTGGAAAGCAAAGCATGCCATCTACTTAAAGCATCAGCAAAATTGTTTTGTGTTCCCGATTTACGCTTCAGAACAAAGTGAAAAAGGGATAGAAACTCACTCCACTTTGCATGACGACGTTGGTGTTTTTGTTGACTATGAATATACTTAGGTGACATGATCAGAGGACAGCACAAACTCCTTAGGAGCAAGTAATGGCTCTAATGATCCAAGGCTCGTACGATTGCATAAAATTCTTTTTCTTAAGTTGAGTACTTAAGCCTTGACTCATTGAGTTTCTCACAGAACAAAGCAATTGGTAGACCTTCTTGACTAAGAATTGCCCTTATACCAAATCTTAAAGCATCACAATCTACTTTAAAGAGCTTCTCAAAGTCTGGCAAGGTTAGATTGGTGCTCTTGTGACTGTTTTCTTGAGCTCCTCAAAACTTCGTTGGGCTGATGGGATTCACTCAAACTTCTCTTTCTTTAATACCTCTATGATTAGCGCAGTAATGATGCTGAAATTCTTGACAAATCGTCGACAATAAGATGCTAGCCCATGCAAACTGCGAAAATCATGTAATGATTGAGGGCTTGGCCAGCTAGTGACAACTTCAACCTTGCTAGGATCCATCTCAATTCCATTACTTGAGACAATAAATCCAAGGAAGACATCTTTGTCGGTCAAGAAATCAAGTTAGCATGCAACTTTTGTTCATGAAGAACTTGAAAAAGTTGTTGCAAATGCTCTAAAGTGCTCTTCAGAATTATTCCAACTATATATAATTATGTCATCAAAAATAAACGACAACAAACTTGCCAATGAAAGGATGGAATACCTTATTCGTGAGTCACATGAAGGTGGCAGGAGCATTATAGAGACCAAATGGAATGACCATCCATTCATATAATACATCTCTGGATTTAAAAGCGGTATTCCATTCATCTCCAGGTCGCATTCGAATATCATGATAACCACTTCGTAGATCAATCTTGGAAAATACCATAACATCATGCATTTGATCTATTATGGCATCAAATCGAGGGATATAAAAGTGTTACTTAATAGTGATCTGATTGACAACATGACTGTAATTGCACATTCGCCACGATCCATCTTTCTTTGAAACAAGAAGTGCTAGAACTGCACATGGACTTATACTTTCACATACCAAACCCTTTTGCATGAGCTCAATTACTTGCCTCTAAAGCTCTTCATGCTCTTTCGGACTCCTTCGACACGCAGCTTTATTTGGAATAAGTGCACTAGGAACAAAGTCAATACAAAGTTAAATATCACGCATCACAGATACACCAGTAGGAGTCTCTCTTCAAATTCAGCAGCATACTCCGCCACAAATTTGTTTCTTTGTTCCAGGTGATGAAACGTGAGAAACATATTGGCCTTCTCGTTTTCGTTGGCTTTTTAAATTCTCCCACCAGGTGGCTGAATGCTTTTTAAATTTAATATATAGCAACCAACTAAACCTTTTGATTATCATAAATGTCTTTGAAATCAAAGACACGCTCCACATTGTGGAGATAAACTTATCTGGATGAATACCTCCTCCAAAATTTGGAATTAAAATTTTTATTCCAAATTGTTTCTCATGGTGATGGGGATGATGACTTCGTCGAACAATATATGATACTGATGATTCACTTTCGGACTGGTGAAATATATTCAACTCTTCATTTTCATCATCTAATATTTCTTCATCTGATTGATGGAATGGATTTTTTCACCTTAGTAACGTCCTAGACGTTGTTGAAGTCTTTGAATTTCTCATTGCATATCAATATATATTTTTTTATATAAATGGTACTCCATCTTTTTTTTTTTATCGTTTTCACTTAGAATCTTGACACTATTCATACTTAGAGAGAATCTTTTCAATTTTTTTTCAATTTATAAGAAAAAATATAGTTATGTGGGGTCTTGTTTGATTCGTCTCAATTAGTACATTATTAATATTCAATCGTTATAATTTTTACTAATATATAATGAAAGATATTTAAGTTCAAAGATGTGCATTGGGAGATGTGCACATGAAAGTGAGAAAGATAAAAAAAAATAGAGAGAGTATATTCTTTCGAGTGCACAATGATCATTGTGCACCCTAATGCACAATTCATGCTTTGCTCCTCTACTCTTCTTTTTCTCTATCTCTCATTTTCCTCCCCTTTCATGATCAAGCAAAAGAATCTTACCACCTTCTAGCTTTGAAATTACCATTTAAAAATGAAGGAAAATGAGTGTGAATGAGCAAGTATTCTAGAGAGAGGATGGAGGATGAGATACAACATTGACAACTATCACTATTAGTTCTCCGGTAGCTAAACGATTAAGTGGTGCGGTGTTAGTTGTGGTGTTGGGGTGTATTATAGTGGTGGAGATTGTCCTCTTTTTGTACTACTTTATCTCTCTCTGGATATTTTCTCTCTCTTCAGCTACTTTTTGTCTTTATAGCTATTAACCGAAAAGCATGCCATTTCAATTCAATGGAGATCACGGTTTCAAGTTAATAGTTATGGTTCTAGGTAAATAGTCATGCAGGATTTTTGGTTAATAATTATGATTCTCTAATTGTCATGATTTCTAGGAAATTATGAATTTTTGTTCAATAATTAAAGTTCTCTAATAGTTGCTGTTTTGCCAGTTTTGGGCGTAAAAGTTATGACGTCGATCAGTTTGATGACTTAGCCATCTGACTGTTAGCTCAAGACTTAAGTGTCAGACAATTTGGCCATATACTTACTGCTACAAGAAATTCTAAGTTTATTATATAACATATGTTACATGATTGGAAAATTTAAAAACGAAAGGATTGGAAATTCACACTGATGTACAATAAGAAACGATATAAGGAAAAAAGAAGAAGTAGAACTTACTAAGTTCCGACAACTTTGCTAGTGTCGTCCTCCGTTTGTTCAACCTTAAAAATCCTCGCCAAACCAAAATCTGAGATTTTTGGATTCATATATGCATCAAGCAAAATATTTCCTGATTTAAGGTCACGGTGGATGATTCTTGGGCGAGAGTCTTCATGAAGATAAAGCAATCCCCTAGCAACGCCTCTTATAATGTCGTAGCGCTTAGGCCAATTTAGTTCTCCTTGTTTTCCTGCATCTACGATATGTATCTCATAATATAATGTTTCATATATGGTTTATTGCTAGCAGACAAAATTAACCAAGTTGAGGCGAGTACAATCTTTTTTAGGTTTAGTTTATTGATTTGAACCTATCAGTTGAGATCGATAATTTGTTTGGGCTTGACTTATGGTTTACGAATTACTGATTAAATCCAGGTTAAGTCGTGTTTGGTTAGTTTATTACTCATGTCTACTTCATTAATGAGTTTTGTTGATAATGAGTTTTTTTGGTTTTCTAGCTCATTTAATCAAGCCCGGCTAAGGCCCTGGTGAGCAACTCCATATGCCCCCAAAATATAAGGGTCCAATTGTGTTTTGTTTGCCCAATGTTAAAAAAAAATTAATTATTGTAATCTCACATTCTCACACGTGATTTCTTCCGATTCCCCAGAACTCTAACTCCTCGGTTCCTCCGTCTTCCTGTTCTAAGACTCCCAAAATTTTTAATTTTCCAATTACAGCACTAAATCTCTAACCCCTACTTTCCAAAGAGAAAAAATAGCCTCTTTTGAGTTTGATTGAAACTTTCATATTCCTTTTCTAATTCAATTGAACTTGAACCCAAAATCCTGCACTTCACAATAACAAAAAGGGGACTAGTGAAGTAAGAAGATGGTGATAGAGAATAATAAAGTGGAGGAAGAAGCATGCATGATTCCCTTCTACAAGAAAGTGGAGGAAGAAGCAATCATGATCCTCTTCTACAGGAACAAAGTACGTGAAGGAAGAAATAAATTGGAATTATTGTCACATTCTTCAATTTTGTAAGTCAACTTCTTAGTTCTTCTCCAATTTTGTATCTTAATTAATGTCCAATTATACACCTTTTTCGGTGTTTGCAATTTATACACATAATGTGGCATAAAATGTTTTTTTAAATAGTTAGATGATGTTCTTTTTACGGTCATTTTGAATTATTTTGAATTGTTGGAGGTGTTGTTGAGTTTTTTTAAATTATAATTTGTTGGTGTTGTTGTTTTTTAGGTGACACGTTGCTGGTTTGATTGGTTTTGAGTGTCTTGTAATATGAATGTAATATATGTTGACTTTTCAATTAGAATTTGTATGTGGTATAAGTTGAAACCGTTGAATTTGTTTTAAAAAAACAACTTTTATTAGTTAATGAAAATTTGGCTTAAGTATGATATGTATGACATCATCGTTTTTATCTAGTAGGGCCTCATAATTTAATTTCATACAGGGCCACTAAATTGTGCAAGATGACCCTACATTCAATCAAATATGTTCAAATATAACCGCGCGTATAAAAATACAATAATTATTAATACATACACATAGTTATGATCTAGTTATCATTAAGGAACTAAAGTTTAGGTTCTCTTATCGTTAAGGATCCAACGCTTCAAAATCTTTAATTCTAGTAGAAGAAAGTCCAACTAATCCAGTCAATTTGCGTTAGCTGATTCGATATTGACTCGAATTAGTTGGGATCAAGCCGTTGACAAAAATTGGATGAGTTTTCACCAAAATCTGATTTGTTAATGGGTAAAAGATCCGATTTTTGATGAAAATCGAATCATTTACACCAGATTAGTTACACCACATCATTTAATGAGTAACCGGTCCGTTTTTCACCAAAAAAGCCGGATAAGTTTTGTTGGGTTAAGAAGAAAAAGACTTATAACCTTCCAGCAAACAACAAAAAAATACAAAGGTTTTTCTAAAAATGCCACTAGAAACTTTACAAAAACAAGTTCCAAAGCAACAAACTAGAAACGATAAATCATACAGTTTTGTTGGGTCATTTTGATCAGGCGGATCAGTTAAGTGATTGGAGAGGAGTGAGACAATAAGGGGAGCTGGCCCAAAGACATAAACTGATCCGGTTAGGCACTTAACAAATGTTAATAAAGCAATTTCGAGTTCTTAATAAGTTGTAATATTGTTATAACTATGGAATTCTTTTACTTAATCACATTGTAAATGGAGCTGGCAAAATGTGGCTTATAACTATGGAAAAAAATTTTGTGAACATTTTATAGAAATGTGGCTTATCTTAATATTCTTGTTATAACATTGTCATACAGTTTTATGACTACGGAATTTTTTCTACTTTATAATTATATTGTAAAAACATTTATTAAGTAAAATAACATTGGAAAAAATGTGGCCCAAATACATTGAGAACTCGAAGTTACTTCATTAACGTTGTAAATGGAGTTGGCCTAAAGACATTGTTATAACTTATAACTACGGAAGAACAAAATATGGCTCTAGTTTTATTTTGATGATAAAAACTAAAAAAAGAGATTAGATACTCATAAGTGTGAAAGCGGGTTTGGATCACTTACAACTAGAAAGAATTTTACACCATATTGAAGGAGTAGTTCGTCTAGCTTTTAAAATAGTTTTTTCGGTTTTATCACCAAATGCTCTCGAGTTTTCACGAAATTCCCCGAGTATCCTCGTAACTTTTGAAAATACACCTGGTATCCCTCAGTTTTAACATAATACACTCAAATATCCTTAGTGACTAATGGCATTAACTGTCGTTAGTCATTAATAATCCTAATTTTCTACTTTAAACCCTAATTATCCCCTAATCCTAACCCTAATTCTAATCCCTAACCCTAACCCTCTCTCACCACCCCCTCCCCCACCCTCCCAGCAGCCCCCACCCCTTCTACCACCGCCCAGGAGCCCCCCTCCCTAACCTCCCGCAGCCCCTGCCCCTCCCCCACCCCAGCACCCCCGGTGTTTTCCCCACCTCCCGAAGCACCCTCGGTGTTTTCCCCACCCCTCCCCCACCCCCGTTGATTTTCGCACCCTCCCCCCACCCCAATCGATTTTCGTTCGCAAACCTCCCACCCCCATCGACTTCTGGGATTGCGTGTGGGCTTCTGGGTTGTTCATCTACGGGGGTGGGGGTTTGGGTGCTGAAATCGACTAGGGTTGGGGAGGAGGGTACGAAAATCGAGTGGGGTGGAAGAAGGGTGGGGAAATCTGCGTGGGGGTGGGAGACAGGCAGAGGATGCGCAAGGTTGGGGGGCTGCTGGGCGGTGGTGGGAGGGGGCGGTAGGAGAGGGGGTGGCTGGGGTAGGGGAGGGGGGCTACTAAAACGGTGGGGGAAGGGGTGGCGAGAGAGGGCTGCCGGGAGGGTGGGGGAGGGTTAGGGGTTAGGGGTTAGGGTAAGGTTAAAAATTAGGGTTTAGTTAGGTTAACTATGGCTAATTAGGGTTTAATTAGAGTTAATGACTAACGACAGTTAACGCCGTTAGTCATTAAGAGTATTTGGGTCTATTAGGTTCAAACTGAGGGATATCAAGTGTATTTTCAAAAATACAAGGATGCCCGGTGAATTTCGTGAAAACTCCGAGACATTTGGTGAAAAAACCATAGTTTTTTTCTTTCATCATTTTCAATGTGGGACTACTGGTCATATGTATCAATAAGGGTTCCTGGTTTGATAGTCTCACTAGTCACTACCAGTGGATAGCTAAAAAAGTCACATTCCATTGGTCATCTCATCACTAATGACGTATGGTAATTTTTGTTGCAAATAAATTTTAGGGGAGCACAATGCAATTTCAAGAATCTTGAGACTTTTTTTTGTTTTTGACGGGGAAGAAGTTTGAGACTTTGAGTACTAGTTAAAAACATATTTTGAAACTCTAGGGTACAGTAAGCAATTAAAATCTAACATTAAAAAATCAAGAATAAAAGGCTACCAGTGGATGAAGGAACATACCGAATAAAAAGTAGTTGAGGCTTTTGTTGGGAATAAATTCGTATACTAATAATTTCTCCTTCCCTGCTAAGCAAAAGCCCAACAACCTGACGAGATTTCTATGTTGGAGATTGGCTATCAATACAACCTCATTCTTAAATTCTTCCACTCCTTGGCTAGAGATCTTTGATAATCTTTTAACTGCTATTTCTTGTCCGTTTGGCAGAGTTCCCTAAGGTACAAAGACAATCAATTACAAGTATAAACGAAACTAATTAATAATGTTTAAAGTAAAAACAATCAATGTAATTTTTAAAAAAGTGTTACATTCACCTAAAATCTAAAAAAAAATATTACTTACTTCATGCGTCCCATAATATAGTGATTGTAAATTTTTTATTAAGTATTTTAAAATATTGATTTTGTTTCTTTTTTAATTCTACATTTTTCATGATTTGCCTAAGAAAACCATGCCACCATCATTTATTTTCTCATTTAAATTAGTTTTTCTTGACTAATTCAACCCAAGTGTTGAATTAGTCACATATATAATGATTTTTCACCCATTATTCTCTATCCTCTCACCTAAAACTAGTTTTTTTTTTCCACAATATTATTTAATTATCATTTCATGTCCGCATACATTAGTTCCCGTAAAAAAAAAAAGTATTATATTATGAGAAGAAAGGAGTAATACACATGATGATAACCATACTAGGGAGATAGGAATGGAGATGGATATAAATTTTTAGATATAAACTAGTTCTTGTCTCGGGCCATACCCCTCGAATTATTTACTTATATGCATTTGAAGTCTTCAAAAACATAAATATTTGTCTTTAAATGATTTTTCCCCCGACAAATACCAAAATGAGCATTGTAGTGTACTCCCTCCGTTTCCTAAAGATCTTCCTTGTTACTAGGGATGGCAATGGATCCCGGACCCGGCCCGGATCCGTTTTTTCGGATCTGGGTCCTAAAATCTCAGACCCGTTGCATCCGGGTCGAATCTGGGTCCTGCCACCAAATTACGTATCTGAATCTGGATCTGACTCAACATCCGGGCCCTGATTCGCAGATCCGTTTTTAAAAAAAGAAGCTGGGCTGGGCCGTCCAACTCTAAGGCCATTTAAAGACAATACACGTATAGCATTTTCACAAACACTCTTCTTTCTCTCCCTAAAACCCTAATTCCCACGGTGACCCTTTTCTCCAGACTCCACCATCGAACCCCCAAAACCCACCGGCCAACACCCAACACCTACCGGCGAACATCGAAAGCCCACCATCCGGCCATGCTCTCTCCGAAGTTCGACCACCAGTCAGATTCTCTCTCTCGCAATCTCGCTCTCTCGACCACCAGCGAGCAGCCACCATCCACGCCACTAGCTGCCACCCGCGGTCTCGTCACGACTCAGGAAAACCATCGAAGAACACAAGACCACCAGCCACAATGGCCATTAGGGCCAACACCCTAACTTTCACGTTTTGTTACTGAATTTTGTTCATCCACGTTTTCGAAGTTTCAAATTTTTGTTAGATATTATGTTAGTTTGTTATTGAATTAGCTTAATTGAATTTTCCTTACTGTTGTTGAATTTGTGGTTTATTGCTTAATTTTATGGCGAATTTATGGTTAAGTTTCTTAATTTTGTGGCGAATTTGTGGGTGAATTTGTGGTAAAGTAGGCAAAATAATGTAAAAACAAACAGATCCGTTTTGGATCCATTTGGGACCCAGATCCGTGGGATCCGCTGTATTTGGATCCGTGTCCTAATTTTCCAGGCGTGGCGGATCTGAATCCAGACTCTATAAATGGATCCAACCCATTGCCATCCCTACTTGTTATTATTCCTACAAATACCAAGGAGGATCTATTTGTGTGGGATGGATAAAGTAGGAGAGAGAAATGGGTTAAGATAAATAAACAAATAAAAAGGGATTAAGTAGGAGAGAGAAACGGAGTAAATTGAATTAATAATGTAATAGTGGACCATATGATAGGGACATGATAGGGTAAAAAGGGAAAAAAATTCCAAATAAGGAATAAAGTAAAAGAGGGAAGATCTTTTGAAAACACACTTAAACGGAAAGAGGGAAGATCTTTAGGAAACGGAGGGAGTAGTTGGTTATTGCATTAGCATATCAAATGAGAGGTTATGGGTTCGAGTCTTAAAACACACATTTTTATTATTTAATGTCTTATTTGATTGTGTGAGGGAGGGAAGAGTACATGTGACAACATGATATTTGTTTGTCTTGGGGAATATATATATATATATATATATATATATATATATATATATATAGAAGTGAGTTCATATGAAAATGCATACTTATATGAGAAATGAGAATGAATTTTACACGCTATAACTCTTATGTATAAGTGATGTAACTCTAATGAAAAAGTGATGTAACTCCAAAAATAAAATATTTGAAAAAAAAATTCAAAAATATAATTTTTTTTTTTGAATTCAAATTTTTTTAGAGGGATATAACTCTAATGAATAAGTGTTGTAATTCTAAACCAATCGTGTGGTTGAGATTCAATCTCATTTCTCATGTAAGGAGCATTCTCATGTGATCCTGCCTCTCTCTCTCTCTCTCTCTCTCTCTCTCTCTCTCTCTCTCTCTCTTATATAATAATATATATATATATATATATATATATAGATGTCTAGATTTACTTTTGAAAATCGATTCTTGAAAGAACCCAAAAATAGATATCTTTAATAAATAATTGAAACTTAAACTTCTATGGGAAGTTTCATTTCCTGAGAAGTTATTTTCATTATGTCATTCCTAGGAAAGTAGAAACGTTTGGTTGAGACCAAGGAATTTGTAATTCTCATGAATTGATATGAGAATTTTGAATGACCAGAGGGGAGGTTTGAAAAAATTCCAGAATTTCAATTTCCCAGGAATTTTTGTTGCCTCCGTTTTCCTCAATTTATGTCAACTAAACAACTAATCAAATAAGAAAATCATAGGAATTTCTATTGTATACATTATATTTTGTATACCAAACAACCACTTAAGAATATGGAAGTCCAGAAAATTGCTAGTCTAAAGCAACACACTCCTTGTCCTTATCTTCCGTAATCCTCTCGCTTATATTTTACCTATTTAGAGGGTACTTGGTATATAAAATTTGATGTAGGAAACATATTAAAATAAGCGTTTTTATTTCTAATTGTTTGGTATGAGTGTTAAGTAACAAATACCGTTTACAGAAGGAAACATAATCCCCCTATTTGTTACCCTTATCAAATTAGTAAAAACAAATCACGTTTCCTTCCTCAATCATAAACCTCTCAATTGTTTTCATTCCATAAGAATGCCAAACAACTACTAAAGTTAACAATTATTATTTTCATTTTTCCTTCTTATCCAAATCCTTTCTATTATGTTTCCATTGATCATACCAAAGGTTCCATAGAGTTTTGAAGTCAAAAATTGAAAATTTTAATTATATTTAATATCTATAAGTTTTTAAAAAAAAGAATATTTGGAGCGCATAAAGCGTCAACTAAGGGTGTGAATGAGCCAGGGTGGCTCGCAAACTGTTCGAGCTCGGCTCGGTCAAAGATCGGTCAAAGCTCGGCTCAGGAGGGCTCGACTTGAGTTTGAGATTGGCTCGTGGCCTTAGCGAGCCGAGCCTGAGCCTAGTAGAGTTCGGCTCGAAAGTTCGCAAACATGTTCGTAAAATGTTTTAGATAGGCTTTATGTAAAAAAGTATTGTCCCACATCGATAGAAAAAGTAAACACCAACCTTGTTTTTCCTATATAATCTTATTACCCTTTAAGTTCATTATAATTCTTGTTTGATTTGTCTTATTTTATAATGTTGGACAATCATTAAATATGCAAAGCCTAGAAACTTGGATTAGCATAAAATTAATTCTATTACTATATATAATTCTATCAACTTTCTTCTACCCATTGGGAATATGAGGAATAATGCACAGTGTTTGTGAATTATTTAGTTAAGTTTTATAAGTCCCACATCGGTGAGGCAAAAGCAAAACTTCACATCTCCAAACATGAAATGTGCATGATGTGGAAAACAACCACACCCATCTCTTCTTGTACCCGTTGTAGAGCCTAAGTGGGTCCCTTTGTTAGGATTTTGAAAGTCCCACATTGGGGAGGAAGCAAGAGTAACAAGGGGTCTTTTGTATTATATGGGCATGCATAGATAGAAGTACAATGTATGGTTGTTGGGCTTGTCATATTCAATGAAAATTAGCCTAACATCCATACTTATAAAGAGTTTGACAAAACATAATGTTGAACTTATTTAGTTAAGGTTTATAAGTCCCACATCGGTGAGGCAAAAGCAAAACTTCACATCTCCAAATATAAAAGGCGCATGATAGAAAAATCTAAAGCACCCATCTCTTCTTTTTCTCGCTGCTCGCTATAGAGCCTAAGTAAGTTCCTTTGTTGTGATTTTAAAAGTCCCACATTGGGGAGAAAACAAGAATAATAAGGGACCTCTTGTATTATATATGAGGTATAGATAGGAGTACAATGTATGGTGGTTGGGCTTGCATTATTTAATGAAAATTAGCCTGACATCCATACTTATAAAAAGTTTGGCAAAACATTGGGCTATATCTAAAGTCTTGGTTAATGTTAAGCTAAATATTCTTTCAATTTTTAAAAATTTAATTTCACGAGCCGAGCCGAGCCTGGTTTTGTTCGTTTCGAGCTCGGCTCGAGCTCGAACTCATTCATTCTCGAGCCGAGCCGAGCCTGAGTATGTTCGGTCTCAGTTCGGCTCGTTAACACCCCTAGCGTCAACTAAGCATGGAGAGCATAGGGAGTGCTACCAAGCATGTCATTTCTTAATTTTTTTAAAAATAAGCTTTAAAGAACGAGTTCTATGGAGATCTAATTACATATCCAGGAGTTCAGATTAGAGCAAATTATAATACAACCTAAGTAAAGTATACTCCATGTAAGCCACATATTAAAAAATAGAAATTGCATTGTATAATACTTAATGTCGTAATATGGTACGATATAGGAGAGTACCAAGACTATTAAGGATGGCTAACATGATCATTCTTATTCTAGATGTAGTATCACCTATTCTACCTAACAAGATCCGTTGGATATGGCTTATATCTTGGTATAGGATCAAGTGTTACAAGTTTTATTAAAGTACTAATCTTAATTACAACAAAGGAGAGCTTCATGGGTTAAAGATTAGTGCTAGTTTGATCATGCTAAGTAACAAAGGAGGAGAAACTAAGTGAAGAAGCAAGCAGCTGCCCAAGGGAGTTAGGGAGGTGTGTGCTTGAGGTGCTTATGTTTAATTAGTGTTAGTTTAGTCCTAAACTTGCTTTACTTGCACTAATTGTAATAGTTAAACACTTAGCTCCTAAAATCAGTTTTTGTAACACTTCCCATGTATTTCGGTTATTCTATTACTTAGCTTAGGATGTATTTGTGCCAAGTTGGATGTCCAAGTAGGTGAGCTGCAGCAATGATGAGTTCCCTTGAAAGGAGGAGTCTTCAAGTGAAGGAAACCACCCCATTGGACCTCTAAATGAAGCTTCACATCCAAGGGAAGCAAAGGAGAAGGCTACATCAGCCTTTAGGGGATCTTTAGGAGTTTTTTGCTTTGTTTAATCCCCTTAGTATGTATTAGCTTAGTTTTTGCTGTAGTAAGTGTTTTATTTATGTACTATATATATGTAACTTAAGCATGAATGAAAAGGAGAGATTATTGAGTTGAAAAACAAAGTTTACAAACCGTCGTGTTTAAAGACTTAAAACCGAGTGTTTTATGTTCTATCCTTTGCACGAACTACTTGGGAGGTAAAACTACAAGTATTTCAAACCAATTAACAAGATTAGAGAGTGATTCACTTATTTTGTTAATTAAAACCCTTAATCTAAGAAGAGAGTGGAGATTCACTTCCTAGATTAAAACCGACCCTTAGTTAAGGTTGAGAGTGGAGATTCACTTCCTTAGCTAAAACCGAATTAGAAGCTTAAAGAGGAGTCTTTTAGCTTATAGTTCATACTATCCTAAACACATTCTTCATTGAGTTGTGTTTATCAAACAATTCTTTTAGTTTTAAGAGCTTTTCTTTCGACTAAAAGTCTATATCCATTGTTCGTTCGTTTTCCGCTGCATTGTGTTATTGGTTCTTCTAAACACACACGTGAGAGGAGTTCAATTTCGCATCAAGTGGTATCAGAGCTAAGGCATCTAAGTCCTCTTGGTACTTAGACGTTCTTGGAGAAGAAGAAAACAAAAAAAAAAAGAAGTAGAAGAAGCAACCCGTAAGAGACAGATTTTTGAGGTAACTTTGAACGCGAGGTTCTCACATCTCAGATCGTGTTTTTGGGTGATTCTTTTTTTGAAAGTGGTTATTTTTATGTCTAGTTTGTGTCTGTAAAATTTCATAACTTTTGGTGATCATTTGATAGCATAATCAGTGCGTTTTTCTTAAGTGGTCCAAAACCGGATTAATCTGGATCAGTTGTACGAAAATTGAAACTGAAATCAATTGTCTTGTAGTTTTCATGTGAAATTTTTGTAGAGGGTTGGGGACATATAGATGTACGTTCTCACAAAATTTCATTCAATTTGGAGTTGATTTGATTAGGTTTTGAAATTCGAAGTTATAGTCCAATTCTGGGCAGTTTCTAGGCAGAATTTTTTTTCTTTCTTTCGTTTGTATTCATTGTCATAGTAGTTCATTGTGACCTTCTATAAGTTGTATTGTTGTTAATATGGATGCACTAGTTGAAGCTTTTGTACGAATGCAAGAAGCTACTCAAAAGGTGTCTCTATTAATGGAACAAATGCAAGAAGATAAGAAACAAAAACTTCACAAGGAGAAGGTGTCTCTATTAATGGAGAAGCATCAATCAGAAGGAGAAAGTGAAGTTAGTGTTGATCAAGAAGAAGAACATACAAATGTGTGTGAATTGGATGCAAATACAAATGAGGGAGTGGAGGTAGAATATCCTGATTTGAGGGAAGTCTTATTGGATGTTGTTGTTATAGAACAACTACCACCACCCTAACACCACAAAATGATGTAACACCAATTCTAAAGAGCATGGAGGTGAACAAGGAAGACTATGCACAACCTTCAAGCTCCAACAACAGAATTCGAGGTCGAATTCTTTTGAAGAAAGGGAGAATGGTACGATATAGGAGAGTACCAAGACTATTAAGGATGGCTAAGATGATCATTCTTATTCTAGATGTAGTATCACCTATTCTATATCTACTAACAAGATCCGTTGGATATGGCTTATATCTTGGTATAGGATCAAGTGTTACAAGTTTTATTAAAGTACTAATCTTAATTACAACAAAGGAGAGCTTCATGGGTTAAAGATTAGTGCTAGTTTGATCATGCTAAGTAACAAAGGATGGAAACTAAGTGAAGAAGCAAGCAGCTGCCCAAGGGAGTTAGGGAGGTGTGTGCTTGAGGTGCTTATGTTTAATTAGTGTTAGTTTAGTCCTAAACTTCTTTACTTGCACTAATTGTAATAGTTAAACACTTAGCTCCTAAAATCAGTTTTTGTAACACTTCCCATGTATTTCGGTTATTCTATTACTTAGCTTAGGATGTATTTGTGCCAAGTTGGATGTCCAAGTAGGTGAGCTGCAGCAATGATGAGTTCCCTTGAAAGGAGGAGTCTTCAAGTGAAGGAAACCACCCCATTGGACCTCTAAATGAAGCTTCACATCCAAGGGAAGCAAAGGAGAAGGCTACATCAGCCTTTAGGGGATCTTTAGGAGTTTTTTGCTTTGTTTAATCCCCTTAGTATGTATTAGCTTAGTTTTTGCTGTAGTAAGTGTTTTTATTTATGTACTATATTATGTAACTTAAGCATCAATGAAAAATCAGAGATTATTGAGTTGAAAAACAAAGTTTACAAACCGTCGTGTTTAAAGACTTAAAACCGAGTGTTTTATGTTCTATCCTTTGCACGAACTACTTGGGAGGTAAAACTACAAGTATTTCAAACCAATTAACAAGATTAGAGAGTGATTCACTTATTTTGTTAATTAAAACCCTTAATCTAAGAAGAGAGTGGAGATTCACTTCCTAGATTAAACCGCCCTTAGTTAAGGTTGAGAGTGGAGATTCACTTCCTTAGCTAAAACCGAATTAGAAGCTTAAGAGGAGTCTTTTAGCTTATAGTTCATACTACCTAAAACCATTCTTCATTGAGTTTGTGTTTATCAACAATTCTTTTAGTTTTAAGAGCTTTTCTTTCGACTAAAAGTCTATATCCATTGTTCGTTCGTTTTCCGCTGCATTGTGTTATTGGTTCTTCTAAACACACACGTGAGAGGAGTTCAATTTCGCATCATAATATTTGTCGTTAGCATATTTTAAAGTAAAATATTAATAAATAAAAATTTTCCTTACGCTCTAACACACATAGGGCCTAAAAAATAGTTATTCTGTTATATCCATGTTGGATTTATATAATACTCCTTGCGGAATCTTTTGTTCTTTCTGATTTGGAATCAGGCGAGGAATCAATACAACACTAGTTATTAGGCCCGGGCTATGCCCCGGGTAATAAGAAAAAATTTCATTTATTAATATAATACTTTATGATAATAATACTAAATACGACTTAGCCTAGTGGTTAAAATTTTAGTATATTTATATAGATTTAAAGTTTGCTTAGATTCCACACTTAAAAAAAAATATCACAGTACATCTTTGAAGGGAGAGAAAACAATAAAACCCTTGAAAATCACATCTTTCTCCTTCCTCTACTTTCTGTGAAAGTGCCGAACGGTCTTCTTCCTCCTCTATTTATTCTTCAACCAAAAAGTAAATAAAAAATCCTCCGAGTCTTCTATCGTTAGTTTCGGTTGACAAAAGTTAGTTTTAATTGGTTTCGGTCAGCAAAATTCATTAAATTGACAAAAATCCTTTGATTCTGATTTTGCAAGATTCCTCTTGCCATAAGATTTAAATTGTTTCAACCTCCTATTTATGAAAAAAGATGGCCCATATCCTCATGATTTTGAAAATAGACTTACTCTGTTTCGACTTTTGTTGACTCGTAGGTGCAACGACAAAAGGAAGAAACGAGAGAGATAAAGGCTCTGTTTGGTTGGGTGTAAAACATTTTCACTATAAAATGATTTTCATAGAAAACAATTCACAATGGAAAACACAATTTCAAAATTAGTTTTCCGTTGTTTGGTTTCATGTGAGAAAAATGATGAAAAGAAAGGAAAATGAAAGGAAAAGTAAGGAGGTACTGAGAGGAGTGTACAAGAGAGATAAGAAAAAGGAAGGAAAATGGTTTTCCATCCATTTTAAAGGGAAAATGATTTTCCATTATTGGAAGAACAATTTTACTCCTATGAAAAATGGTTTAACACCCTTTTGCACACCAAACAATGTAAAATTGAAAATAGAGAAAAATAGTTTTTCAGGAAAATGTTTTACGCCTTATCAAACGGAGCCAAAGAGTGTAGCGAGCGAGAGAAGAATAGGGGCAGGGTTATGCAAGCAAGTGGCAGTGAGAGGCGAGGTGCGACACGGCGGTCGGTCCGGCGAGGCACTAGTGTAGATTAGGGAGGAACACAATTAGGGGGTATAAGATAGACAAGTTGTTAAAAGCTTGATGAAATTGAGGAGAGAGAGAAGTTTTTCAGAAGGAAAAAATAGAGAGAGAGAAAGTAATATGACGAGGAAAGAGAGTGAATCAATGAAAACATTAAATAAAAGGTACCCACCCAACTATAACCTAAGACAAAGCTAGAATTAAAAAATTTGTATGAGGTTATTTAATTACGTCTAAAATTTAGGTTTTATATAGGAATATTCGAAATAGAAAGAATAATATGAAATTTTCCAATAGGAAATACAAGTTGAATAAACGAGAACGAAATGAGTGATTATAAACAATCACCTCAAAAACCCTAGCCTCGCCTCTCTTTTTCTCTCTCTCAAACCCTAGCCTCTCCTACCCCTTCTTCATCAATTAGGGGCTGTCATGGATGTTTTCGTCCATGGTAAGCCTCTTTTCCCCTTTTATTTACAGTTTTTAATTTATTTTCTTGTTTTGTTCAACAAATTAGTATCTCTTTATGAGATTTTCTCAAACCCTGTTATGGGGTTTTTAGTTTCTGTTCTGGAAATCTCTTTCTCCCCTATGGGAGTTGTGAGTATGGTTCTTTTATTTTTATGTATGAGAAATTATTCTCATTCGTTGAAGTTCGAGACTCAACATGAAGGTATTGGAATCTCAGATGCGGTCAACCTAACTCGATCAAGAATGGTCTTCCCAAAATATATCAGAATGATAGACTTCCTCATCAATAGCTGCTTGATTCAGCAAATACAAGAGGACTGTGTTGTATTGTTTGATCTGGTTCATTGTAGTTTCTTCGAAGACGAATTTGATTTAGTCTTGTTTAATTGTATCTCGTCTTACTTTAATACCTATTGTAGATGCCGTTTGGCCTTCAATTAATGAAATTTCTCTTTCAAAAATAAAATAAAATAAACAACCACCTCAAAGGACACATGTAACCCTCTTAAAAATATTTCCCAATATTCCTATTTAATTTCTATAAACAAAATTTAAAGTTACAATATTTATTCCTTCCATAATACTACCAATATTTCTATTTAATCTACACAGTTTTATTATTACACTTACCAATAGAAAATTTTGACTATTAGTATCTTTAATAACAAAAGTAAATTTTCTAAATACTTGACATTTGAAAATAGTGCTAAGATGAATCTAACAAGATACAAAATGATTAAATTATTCTTTACGTATGAATTTCATATGCTGGTCAAAATAAAGTATGTGAATGATGCCAAATTACAAAATGGATTTTCAATTATTCAACTTTTTCTCATTGCCTACTTAGGATTCGTTTGATTCAACTTATCTTATCTTATCTTATTTGATCTGATCTTATTTTTTTTTTCTGAAATGAGTGAAGATAAGTTTAATTGAACAGAACATCTTATTTATCTTATCTTATCTTAACTTAGTTTATCTTATCTTATGTTAAATAAGTTAAAATAACTTGAACATAATAAGGGCTTAAAGACTCTGTTTTTTTCAACTTATTAGAAGTTATTTTCAGCAGAAATAAGTTCAGATCAATTGATCAGATAAGCAAAATAAGTTGAATAGAACGGAACCAACGTAGTTAAAGAAATCATGCACTTCTAATTAATATTTTCAACATTGTACAAAAAGATGTCCATAAAATTATTGCATAATCACCTCTTTTGTCAAGTTTATCTAATTTGATTAGAAAATTAGTTCATAATTACAAATATATTTATCTTTGTGGAAATCAAATGAAAAAAGAATCTTTCTTTTCTTTATTTTTTGCTTTTTTAATTCCCAAATTTGATTCAAAGTTATGTTCTCCATAATTGCAAAGATTACCTTCACATTTTTTGTGCTTTTCTTTTTAGTAGTGAACAATTCAATTCTAACATTTATTTACCTATCATTGTTAGTATAGCTAAAATTCAAATGTAGTACATTGTCTTGATCTGACCTTTATCTATATGTAATTGACTTACACAAATTGAAATTATATAAATCCAATAAAATGACCATTTCTTTACATTACTATAATATTATGGAAGTATATTGTTGATTTTTTTTTATTTTGATAATGTTTCCTTTTAATGGAAGATTTTGATAATTTATTATCTTTGTTTTTTTATTTGCAAACTTTTTAGTCTTTCTTTTTTTTAAACCTAATTTTTAATTTATTCTAATTTTAGTTGTTTTAAATGGCAAATATATTGATTGACTGACTATCCATTATTATTTTAAAAATTTAAACAAAATTGATGTAATTAAAAAAATAAGGTATTATAGTCATTTAATTGAGGGACACCATCCCCCCCCCCCTTTACTTATATATATACTAGAATATTTTGCACGCGATGCGTGCTTGAATTTTTTTTCGAAAAAGAAGCTCGATTTTCTTCAGCATAAGAGTCAAAATTTGAACATTAATTAGACATACGAAGTATAATTGTTTTTAGTTGCAAAATTTGATTGGTTTAGTTTCTGTCACTTAAGTCTCTCACCATTCTTTTTTGTTTTTTTTTTTTTTTTACTTTTCAAAGTTAAATTCTATGAACAAAATAGAAATTTTATTGAATTTATTATGATTTCTAATATTATAATTTTTTAGTTGATTTTTGAATTAAGTACAAACTTCATAAATTGTAAAGAAAGTAGACACTTTGATTTCAAGTCAATTTTTTCATAGGTTGTAGTTTGTAAGTGAATTTTTAAGTTTTTGTAAAGTTTCCTCATTTTAGTGATTTGCATAACGTAAATTATGCAATTTTATGATTTTAGTTGACTTGTGAGTGATTGTTATAATTATTTTTGATATTTTTGAAGCCCCTTTATTTTAAGTGAATTTGTAATTTAGAATGGGAAGGGGTAACATAGTCTCTTCATTCGGGGACACCATAGTTCCCCCTTCTATATAATAGAGATATGTTGTACTTTTCTTGAATATACTTAATCTAAGATATTTTACATAAACCTTTTTACCTTGATAATTAATCGCTATTATATAATAGAAAAAAATAGGTCCAAATATATGTAAAAGTTTCATTATATATAGTAACAATATAAAAAAGTAAATAATTTTTTTCCTTGTCTAACTTCTAAATTCTGATTTCACTACAAATACACCTCTATTTTTTATCATGACCCACCATTAATTGTGAATGGTTCTTGAGAATAGTGATTTGTAAGTAAATTTTTGTAAATGTTTTTGTATGTATTGACGTTCTAGGTTATTAGCTAGTTTTAGTTTGTATACTAATTTTAACTTTTAATAAAGTTTCCTGATTATTTGAGTGATTTGCGTGATTTTTATAACGTGATTTTCTCAATTGTATGGGTGATTTGTAAAGTTTCTTTTTTTAAGTGATTTGTGAGTGAGTGTTGTAAATTTATTTTTGGTAGTGTCGATTTTAATGTTGACATTCCTTTTGTAATTTATTTTTGGTATTTTTGGTAGTTTTCTTTGAGTGTCGATTTTAATGTCGATTTTATTGGGTGTCTTAAAATGTTCTTCTTGCTTCTATTTTTGAAATTGTACTTTATTCTGAAGTATCATTAGCAAACAAATTTTATTTCTATTTTGAACTCAATTTACATGGAAAATTGTAGCCACTTAATTTACATTTAATATTTATCCTTACTTTTTACATGAAAAGTTATTGCCACATTGAATATTTATAATTTCCAATGCAAATCTTTATCTTTTCAATGAAAGTACTACTCCACAAATTAAAGCATATAATGATTTCCTTAATTCTTGTACATAATGAGAAACAAGTATTGATAAATTGGGACGGAGGAAATAGATGCATTTATTCGTTACAGGATCTCCAAGATACATCTAAACTTTTACTTAATATAATTATAACACTTAGCACAAATTTTAAAACTCTGCATTTTGAAAATACACAAAGATCTGAGATGATTTGAGTAATAACCATTTTAGTCATTTATTAATGAAATAATATGGTAAAAGTTGATAAAATTTTAATATTGGAAATATAAATGGACAACCCTCTATTTTGGAACAAAGGTTACAAAAAAACTCTTAAGCATGAATTATAATGATATTATAAGAAAACTGATTAGACTTATAGCCAGCTAATCCCTTAAGGCTTCAATCTTGATTTTGTTTAATCAACAATTAAACAATTTAATTAGTAGTTATATAGTATTTTTTTCATCAAATAATTTTTTTTGAGTGAGGTTTCATCAAAAAAGTTTGAAACCAAATATTGCTATGACATTATCTAATAGTGATAGTGTAGATATGAGGCAAATATACACTATTACAAAGAGAAAGAAAGAGAGATCTAGGATTAAATAAGAAAAATGTCAAATACGAAGGATGAGGAGTTTTCGTATAAATGAGATGGATGGGACGGACTTTTTCGCATTTTTTCAAAACTAAACATGTATACTTTTTACACTTTATATATATATAAAAAGAAAAATTCATGAATTTACCTTATAAACAGCTCCAAATCCGCCTTGCCCAAGCTTTTGATCATCTGAAAAGTTATTAGTGGCCGCTTCAAGTACACCCAGTTCGAACATCAAGGATTCCTCAGTTGCTAAATCATCAAGCACTATAGCAACATAAATTTCATGAGACCACTCCATGATAATAATAATTAGAGTTTTTTTTTTCAAAAACAATCTTTTAGAAAATTTTGTGAGAAACAACCTTATAAATTTGTCTTTGTGATAAACAACCTTTAAACTCTATTTTCTTGTCAAATCAACCATTTTCCGACATTAACTGGATTTTTCCAACGTAACATTGACTTTTTTTTATCCCCTAATCTCCTCATTTTCCCTCCAGTTTATGTCTTACAGAACTACCCTCTTTCAAACCTAAGTAAATTATTCTATTTCTACTCTCTTACACTTCCTTAGCATTAAAGAACATCATTGAAGTCTCTCATTCGACAATAATTAATATTGTCTGCAACAACAAGTAAGAAACATTAAATCTCCCCTCCCCTTTCTAGTAATTCATTACTCTCTCTTCTCGTACGGTTCATTTCTCTCTTGAAAATCATAATTCACCATGCATATTATTTTGAAAACCATAAATTAAGTTTGCAAGATGCCATAATTAATTAAAAAGAAAAGCCCTAATTGTGTTAAATAAATTTTATGAATTGAGACGTGAGACTATAAAACATAGCAGCAAAGAAGATTTAGGAATCAAGAATCCTAAAGTTACCAATTAAAGATCTTGATTGAGGGGATTTCTTTGGAAAAGTTTGGATTCGGGTCTGGAAAAGAGTGGTTAAGTGTGGAAGAGAGGGAAAAAAGGTTATATATGGAGGGAAATGAAACTCCAAAACACAATAAAAGATAGGGAAGAGGGGTTAAGAAAGTCAATGCCGGAAAAATCAATCATTTTCGGGAAATGGTTGACAGGTTTGATCTGACAAGAAAATAGAGCTTAAAGGTTGTTCTAAAAAAAAAAAAATTATAAGGCTGTTTGTCATAGAATGCCACTTTTAAAAGGTTGTTTCTGACAAAAAACTCTAATATTTATAGCATGTTAAGTAAATAAATATATAATGGTAATGATAATACCTTCATGTCTACTGTTTAATTGAATATGATTTGACTATTTTGTGTTGCCTACCTTATCTCAAATTTCTCTTTGATTCAACTTATTTTGTTTTATCTTATTTTATCTGAACTTATGTGATCTAATCTTATCTTATCTTATCTTTTTCTAAAATGAGTGAAAATAAGTTGAACATTTCTTTATCTTATTTTATTTTATCTGATCTTATCTTATCTTATTTTATCTGATTTAATCTGATCTTATCTTATCTTATTTGATCTGATTTAATCTGATCTTATCTTATCTTTAAAATAAGTTGAAAAGAACAGGGTCTAAAACTCAACTAAAGTTATCATAACTTATTAAGAATTGTTGAAACTGTAATGAATTTTTTATTATTAAGGGAAATAATAATATTTATTTAGTTAATAATAACAATGAAATTTATAAATACAATAGCCTTACATGATGATTTGTTAATTATCTTTTTGATGGTCAACAAAAAAAAACTAATATATCTTGTTGTTTTACTATTAGTAATGATAATAGTAATAACTATTATTACATTATTATTGTGTGTGGGAACTTAGCTTATAAATCTTATAAATTTTCTATGATTTATATTAATTGGCTCTTATCTAAACATATTGATGACTTACCAAAGCTTTGTATAATATATATAACTTATTAAAATTAATTGGAGTTAATTCAAATTTGTTAGAAACCGATTGCGCAATGGCAGAAGAGAAATCTTTCAAGACTGTGCCGTGGTAGGAGACCACTGACTTGAAAGCAATTACGGTTCGACAACGGTGGTAATCGATCTTGGCCGGAACGCTCCCCAAGGTTAACACAGTAGCCTAGACTGCCACCACTAGCATACTAAGCTTTGGAGAAAAGCACGAAACCCAGAAAAAGAAAGAAGAAGAAGAAAAGAGAAGGAAGAGAGTGTTTGTTTTTGTGTGTATCTCATAAACTGAGCAGAGGCACTGATTTATAGGAGAGAATCAGGCCAGAAAAACGGACGACAATAAATGGCCAGATCACAAGGGATTGCCATCAATCCTGTAACGGTCAAAACGTTACAGAATTCCAACGGTCACACACACGCAGTCCCGGGTCCAAAACTTTAGTTAAGTTTATTCCCCAAAGCCCAAAGCCCATGGTCCAACGGTCACACACGCGCAGTCCCGGGCGGCGCGCGCGTGTGTGATAGCAAGCCCAAACTAAACATGACATCCAACCACAAAAGCATCTCAAGTACTAACCCAATAGTAGGAAGGAGGGAGGGAATAAATAAACAAGGAGACATTCTCTCCCACAAGCAATGTGGGACAAACAACAAAAGAAGCCAAGGCTTTTTCAAGCCTTAACTCCAACAAAATTTATCTGTATAAATATTATTTGAATTTACAACTTATTTATATGGTTTGGAGCTTGTTGGACCTCTGGGTGAGTGGTCCTATGAGAGGACATCTAAGAGGAAATTCATCTTATCACGAGTTTTCGAAAATGGGCCAAAAAAAAAATCAGTATGAGACTATTTTTGTAGATCATTTAAAATAATCATCATTACATTAATTAGTTTATCATCTGTTATTACGCTCAAAGTTAGATTGTGATTACATAAATCCAAGGCAAAATATTTTATGCAATGAGAGTTGAATTATTACCATTTTTCACGTCCAGAGAAGGGGATTTCTTTGCTTTCTTTTTAAAGAGATAAGTGCCTAAGACAATTAGCATCCCCAAGATAGCTAATGGCACAGTGATTGCAATGACCAATTTGGTTACAGACTTCTTTCCTGCGCAGGCATATAATAAATGAGTGTCAAGAATTAAAGCTAATAGAGTTTTTTGTCAGAAACAACCTTCTAAAAATGTCATTTTGTGAGAAACAATCTTATAAATTTTTTGTTGTGAAAAACAACATTTAAACTCAATTTTTTTTGTAAGATCAGACCTGGTGCCTATTTTCCGGCATTGACTGGGATTTTCCGGCCTTGACTTTTTTTTTTACCCCCCTCCCTCTTTTTTATTTTACTTGGTATTAACTTTTCCTCCAATTCCATTCTTATAACCTACCCTATTTCAAAACCAACCCATCCTATTTTTCTCTCTCCTCTCTTTGGAACTGTGGAAGCATTGAAGGCTTGGGCTGCAATTGAATGCTACTCTGCAACAGCAAGTAAGAGAATTTAAAAATCCCGGCTGCAATTTCTCTCTCTTCAGTAAATTATTTCTCTTTTTCTTCTGTAATTCTCTCTCTCTCTCTCTCTCTCTTAACTGTTAAAATCTCCTAACTTAAGCAAACACTTTCACAAACATGAAACTCACAATAATTACAGAAGTAAAACACAAATGCAAAATCAACAACCGCATTTCATCATAGCACTAAAACGAAGAAAATTACAGATTAAGTTTAAAGGAATGTCCTAATTCGATCAATTGATAAGATAAGCCCTAATTCAATTGAAAAGATAACCCTAAATATTATGAACAAGAAGAAATTAATTGAGATGAAAAATCATAAACTTACCAATTGAGAACCCTAAAATACAGAAAATTTAGGGATTATTTTTGGGAAATTTTCGAATTTGGGGTTAATGTGGAAGAGAGAGAAGAAGTGGTTAAGTTTGGAGGAGGGAAGAAGTAGTTATATAAGGTGGGGTTATAAGAAAGAAATTGGAGAGAAAGTTAATATCAAGTAAAAAAAAAGAGAGGGAGGGGGTAAAAAAAAAGTCAAGGCCGGAAAATCCAGTCAATGTCGGAAAATAGGCACCAGGTCTGATCTTACAAAAAAATTGAGTTTAAAGGTTGTTTTTCACAAAAAAAAATTTATAAGGTTATTTATGACAAAATGATACTTTTAAAAGGTTGTTTCTGACAAAAAACTATTAATATTAAAAGAATATACCTTTGTAAAATTAGTCCGTGATCCTCAATATACAATTTAGTTACTTGGAAAATTTAATAGCATATTTGATTCATATAAATGAGGATTTGCTACCGAATGATCATTCCCTTGCTAAAGTAGTTGTATCTTTGCATAGTACAATAATTGAAACTGAATATTTGTCCCTATTTGTGATCTGAAATACATGTGTCATTTGCTCTCACAATACATCTTACACTCAAGTTTAGGGATGACAATAAATGTTCGACGCTACCCAAATTCGTAAATTTGAATTCGTATTTTAGCATATGGATCCCAACATTATATATAAATACGATGGATTCAGGCTAGATTCGGATCTTGTGGTCAGAATGCGGAGCAGGATATGATGCTAGGACCCGGACCCAAATTCTTAGACCCGTTCTTTTATTTTAAAAGCTAGTTTTAATATTTAAAATTAAATAAAAAATATATCAAATCAATTGATTAAATGAAACCCTAACTCACTTTCACTACTTCCTTTTATCTCTCTCTCCTCCATCCAACACCACCAACCAAATCTGCAATAAGATAATAGTCAAATCTGCGCTCATACCATGCATGCAATAAAAATATGTCTACATTGTGCCTGGGTCTGATTCAAATTCGAATTTTGTCTCTGAAAATAGATCTGAATTTGGATACATGAAAACCATATTTAGATATGACTAGTTACCATCCCTAATCTCAACCCATTCTCTTTCCTCTACCTTACCCGAGGTGTTAGGTTTTTAGAGTTAAACTAATTGTTGGCTAGGGTTATGCCCCTAATCATTTATCAATGTGAATTTGAATTCTTAAATCAAACACTTGAGAAAAGTAGAAAAAAGAGTTACACGCATTGTATTGTGCTTAGGAAATTAATTGATCTTCGAGTTTTTTTTTAAATTTTCTGCATATTAAATTAAAATATGAATTATCCATCAATATAACCTCGGTTTGAAGAGAGTACATATATATATAAATATATAATTAAATATAAAAAATATAATACAATCTCTTTTTTAGCGTAGGTTGATGTGTAAGAATACAACCGATGCAATGAAATGGTATAGTAGTGTTAAGAGTAGGACATGCTATTACTAACATTAACTTGATGAGTATTAATATATACATTTGTATTTAATTATCTTAAACATAGAAATATATTGTCTTCAAATATATTTTTTTCTCATAAAGACTAACATGAGATTGTAGAGTAGTTGATTAGTGCACTTATATCTCAAATGGTTCGAGGCATATAACGCACATTTTTATTATTTAACTAGTATTTGGGCCCGGGCGTTGCCCCGGGTTGGTATTGTGTTTCCGACTTGATATGCATTTTTTTCCACTCCCACTAAAATATACTAAGGAAAACTCAACATTTAAAAAAGTACAATTATAATAATATGGACACTTAAAGCATGATTAAAAGTTGGTTGAGATGGTAATTGTGTCACGTATAATAGCAAGAGGTCATGGGTTCAAATCTTGTTGCAGCCTAATTTTACTTTTGTTAATTAACATGACTTACGTACACATTGGACAATTCTAGTGGAGTAACAGAGGTACCACTTGGCGTGCATACATTATTACGCACGCCTTTTAATATATTTGTATAGATAAATATGTCATGTTATTGTATGGGGGAAGGGGGAGTACATGTGGCAATATTTTTGCTTTGAATTATATATATATATATATATATTAATAATATATATATATATATTATATATATATTATATTATATATAAATATATATGTATATGTATAATATATAATATGTATATGTATATATATATATGTATATGTATATATATATTGTATATATATATATATATATATATATGTATATGTATATATTATATATGTATATGTATTATATATATATGTATATGTATATATATATATGTATATGTATATATATATATATGTATATGTATAATATATATATATATGTTATATACATATATATATATATATATATATATGTATATGTATATATATATATACATATACATATATATATATATACATATATATATATATAATTCCACGTTAAAGAATGAGGAAGGATACTAGCATAAGTCTATATTGCTAATGGCTTTTAGGATATATGAAACCTTGACGAGTTGGGGGATGAAGGGGATCCCAACTTGTCAAGGGTGAGAATCGATCCCAAAACCTCGTGGAACCAAAAAGGAAGCTCTAACCACTAGGCTACCCTTCACTCTCTTGCCGAGCTATATATGGTTAGACTTACCTCCCGTCAGGACCGTTCCTGCATATTATTGGGCCCAGGGCAATATATGAAAAAAGGGCCCCCTAATGTATAAGAAATTTAGTAAAATATGCACGTTATAGGATAAAAACTAATTTAGAATTGACTAACTCATATTTATCAGAAACTATTTCTTCAAATTTTTTTTTTTCATATATATGATTAATATAATATATAATACTCTCTCCATCCTAGAAAAATTTGAACACTTGTTGCGTCACTTTGTTTAATGTGATAAGTTGTAGTGTGGTTATCAAATGGTATTCTTATATCAAAAAATAGATGTGATAGGAGTTGGTGGGTATTTTTTTATTGAAAAAGAGAAAAATCACATAATAATAGTAGGACCATGCCAAAAATAAAAGTGTTCAAAAATAAAAAGGAACAAACAAAAAACAAAAGTGTTCAAACTATTGTGAGACAGATGGAGTAATATGTAATAAACTAGATAAATTGATAATTGGACAAATAAAAGCGGGATATTGAAAAAAAATATACTCTATCATCCAAATAAAAGGAAAAAGAAATAAAATGAAAGAAAGCTATGAATTAGGATTCGAACCCGCGTGTATTCAGCATTTCAATGCCTCACATAAATAACTACCATATTTGCCAAGCTTGATATTTGCATTTTTATCTCTGAATTAAATACTTATCCAGTTTCAATTTATGGGCCCTGGGCAGGAGCCCCGTCAGCCCCGCCCCAGGCCGGGCCTGCCTCCCGTGTATATTTGTGTTTGGCCAGGTGAAATTTATCATAAGGACTAATCCAAGATAAGACACGATATTCTAACTGTTACTCCCTCCGTTTCCTAAAGATCTTCCCTCTTTTCGTTTAAGTGCGTTTCCAAAAGATCTTTCCTCTTTTACTTTATTCCTTATTTGGAAATTTTTTTCCCCTTTTTACCTTCTCATGTCCCTATCATATGGTCCACCATTACATTATTAATTCAATTTTACTTCCTTTCTCTCTCCTACTTTAACCTCTTTTTATTTTTTTATTTATCTTAATCCCTTTCTCTCTCCTACTTTACCCACCCCACACCCAACACAAATTAATTCTCATTGGTATTTGTAGTAACAGTAACAAGGAAGCTCTTTAGGAGACGGAGGTAGTACTTAGGAAAATTAGAATAACATTTGAAACTGGGAGAGTAGTTTTGTGCTAATAATTTGTAGTTATAAACGTCATTCATTCTTATTGGTATATATAGCTACTCTTATACTTCCTTTGTTTCTAAATAAGTGCAACAATTTGACTATTACGCTTGCCAAAAATACCAGTTTACAACTTTAACAATTATTATTTCTAATTATGTATTTGTAAAAATTATAAAAAGTTGATATATATGTTTTTGAATTTCTTTTTAAGTGCAATATTTTGACTTTTGCATTATTCACACACCCCCTCTTTTACTAATTTTTTTAACTACAATAATACAAATTCTTTCCCGTTCTCTTACAATAATACAAAATTTTGATTATTTTTTTATTAATACAAACATTAGATCAAAATTCCTCTAGTAGGTCAAGTTGACTTGGAACCGGTAAAAATAGGTCAAAAAAATTACAAAATGATCTTTCTCCATCCTCCCCAACCCTCCACCCACCTGAACCACCTCAACTTGTTACCTCCGACAGCAAGTTAACAATCGGTATTGCCTTACTGGAGGAATTTTGATCAAAAGTTTATATTATTAAAAAATAATCAAAAGTTTGTATTATTAGAAGAGGACGACGGGCAAAAGTTTGTATTATTTTTGTTAAAAAATCCTTTATTTTATTCATATTTGGTAAAGGTAAATTACCTAATTTGTTAGACCCACTTAATTTTACATTATCTCATAAACAAATTTTAAAACCTATTAAGATAAACAAAAAGGTCCTTTTTTTACTCTCCTTGTATTGTTATTACTACATTAAATAGTAAGATCGTTAAAAATTAATTAGTTCTGTTAAATAGGATTCCACTAATTATTATCTCTAATGAGTAGATTATTCACTAGGTAGACAATTTTTTTTTTATTTTACAAAGAGAATATATATATGCCATATGATAAAGAGAAACTTTAACAAGTTGAGGGAGTAAATGGAATATCAAAGTGAAGGGTGAAAATCGATCCCAAAAAATCTCTTAAAACCGTGAAAGATACTTTGACCACTTAACTATCATGTACTATAATAAATGTGTAAACTTTTCTCTGTAGTGTTCTTTTTTTGAGGGGTAATGCGAGAAACCGTTTTATCAAACTAAGTCAAGCTCCACCAAAGTTGTGATAATTTGGGGAAAAGAGTTCGTACACAGAAATTCCTCATTGAGGCCAACATTCCATCTTGTCATCCAATGAGTAACGATATTTCCCGCTCTCCTAACATGACTACATTTAAAACTAACAAAAGCCTTACTCAGAGCAATAGTATCTTTCAACAGGAGAAAAATAGGGGATACTCCCTCAACTTAATACGAGATAGTCGAGGCTACCATCAAAGCATCACATCCAAGCCACACCTTAGAGAGACCCAATCTGCGAGCCACCATCACGCCATAACGTACTGCTGCAGCTTCACCTGTTCTAGCATCCCATGATACTCCTAGGCGCATAGCTGCAGCTGCAATGAGTCTACCATCACTGCCACGGACAATCACTCCCAACCCCACACCATTATCAGCGCTTATATAAGCATCGGCATTCACTTTCGCCAAACCAGAAGGGGGTTTACCCCATGTTGCAGATGAAAGAGGTGAGAGAGCAGATGTCTTTTTGCACACATTATTGTTGTAGGTGATGTAATCCTCAACCATCTTACAGAATCCAGTGGCAACATGAATAGACGGAGGAGTAGCTTTAAAAATTGCTTTGTTTCTACAATGCCAGGCAACCCACGCAAGAGTTAGGAATTTGCGTAATTCAGGCTTAGTTAATTTTCCCACCAGCCACAATAAAAAATCAGCAAAAGAGGAAGAAGGTCCACCAAATATATATAAACCCAGCAAACTCGCTATATTGCCATATACTTGCAGCATGCTTACCCTCAAGAGAATGGAGTATGGTTTCAGCCTTCCCACATATTTGACACAAATTATCTGCAGTTATGTGTCTGTAACATAGGCGTTCTTTGCCAGCAAGACTACCCTTACAGGCTCGCCAAACAAAGTGTTTCAATTTGGGCGGACCATTAATAGACCAAACCGAACGCCACAAATCATTCTCATGTTGACCATTGTTGAGTTTCCAAGTGCGTGTATGCCCAAGCATGCCTAGCCAGTATGCTGACTTAACTAGAAAACATGTCGTCAGATTGGGGCCACCAATATCTACTATCCCTGGGCCAAAATTTTGACAACGGAATATTATAAATTAGTGCAGCATCTTCAGGCAGAAAACACGAATTTTCAACAACAGCATTCCACCCACTATTTTCAAAATCAATCAGGTCCATTACACGCATGTCAAGATCACTGTCCATTCTCGAAGTTGGCACACGTTGAGTACCATCCCCTGGCAACCAGGCATCATCCCACACTCTTATATTTGTCCCATTACCAACACACCATTTCAAACCTTCAAGTAATACATATTTGGCTCCCCCAAATACTCCTCCATGAATAACTGGGGTCATACCCCCTCAACGCAATGGACAAAGTCACTATGTTTAAAATAGCGAGCTTTAAGAACTTGATGGAGTAGGGAGTTTGTGTCTCTATAGAGCCTCCACCCTTGTTTTGCCAACAGGGCTTGATTGAAACATTTGAGATCCCCAAAACCCCATTCCTCCCATGCTCTTTGGTAAACAAAGAGAAGCCAAACCGTGCCAATGAAGTTTACCACCTGTATTCGAGTTTCCCCACTAAAATTTTGCCAATAGTGAGTGTATTTCATCCAATAAACCATCCGGAAACCGAAAGATACTCATCATGTATGTCGGGATTGCTTGTGCTACTGCTTTTATCAGAATCTCCTTTCCCGGACGAGAGAGGAATTTTTCTTTCCACCCTTGCAATTTTTTCCAAATTGTAGCCTTTAGACAAGCAAACACACTTTTCTTAGATCTTCCTATAATCGTCGGAAGGCCCAAATACTTCTCATGTTTGTCCACCTCTCGCACCTCAATAGTATCCACAATTTCCTTTCTCCTCTCTACAGACACTTTTTTGCTAAAAGCTACTTTAGTTTTGCTAAGATTTGACTTTTTGGTCGGAAGCTCTCTCATATTTACTGATAATATCAGCAACCACAGAGCTTTCTTGCAAATTTGGTCTAGCAAACAGTATGCTGTCATCAGTAAAGAAAAGTTGAGAAATCCTCGGGGCACCATGAAAAATTTTTACTCCGTGGATGGCATGCTCCCATGCCGCCTTAGAAATCAACGTAGAAAAAGCATCAGCACATAACAGAAATAAATAAGGTGAAATGGGGTCACCTTGTCGGAGTCCGCGACTTGGAATACGGTTGCAGGCCACGATGTTATTTATCTTAAAAGAAAAAGACACACTATGCAAGCACTCCATTATTTTCTGTGTCCATCGAGCATCAAACCTAAATTCCAACATCACATGTTCTAAAAAATTCCACTCAACCCTGTCGTAAGCCTTACTCATGTCCAATTTCAAAGCAACAGTACCATCCTTCCCTTCTCCCTTCCGTTTCATGTAATGGAAAATCTCAAAAGCAATAAGAGCATTATCTGTTATCAATCTTTTTGGCACAAATGCACTCTGGTTGACAGAAATTAAATCTCCCAGACACCCCTTCAGTTTAATAGCCAGAGTTTTTGAGATGATTTTGTACAAAACATTGCATAAACAGATAGGACGGAACTCTGACATTTTTGTTGGCATCGAGACCTTAGGAATGAGAACAATACATGTCTGATTAACCTCTTTTAGATCAACATCCTCCCGCCACCAATTTTGACAAAACTAATAATATCCGGGCCCACAACATGCCAAAACTTTTGAAAAAAAATAGCGTGCACACCATCGATGCCAGGAGCTTTGTTTGGATGCATCTGGAAAAGCGCATCACGAATTTCTTCTCCACTTGGTTCCCGAAGCAAATCCCTGTTTATTTCATTGGAAACACGAGACTCTAGGCCTGTTGTAGCTTCTTCAAAGCCACTCGGGTTACTGCTACCAAACAGATCATCAAAATAATCACAAATGATACCTTCCAACTCCTCGTTTGGCGTCTTCCATTTTCCCGCTTCATTGTATAACCCCTTGATTTCATTTCTTTTTCTTCTCTGGCTGGCCTTATGATGGAAATATTGGGTGCTTTTATCACCATATCTCAGTTCATTTGTTCTAGCTCGCGCATACCAATGAGACTCTTTCAACCGATACAATTCATCAAGCTCATCTGCAACATGTTGGCACTGGGCAAGGGCAGCACCATCCGGAGGTTTTTCCTACAGGTTATGAAGTAATCTTTCGGCAGCAATAATTCTTTTTTGCACGTTACCAAAAGTCTCGCTTGCCCATCTTGATAATGAACCCGCCACACTAGCAACACAAGTTGTAATGTGTTCATCAACACCATCCTTCCACCCATTTGACACCACTTGCTCGCACTTATTATCCGAAAGCCACATAGCTTCGAACTTGAATAATTTGCCCTTTCTATATCTTGTGCGCTCCTTCCCAAACTTCAGCAATATCGGACAACGATCCAATTTATATATAGGCAAGTGTATAACATCCGAGTAAGCAAACATTGAGCACCGATCTTGGTTAGCTACGAACCGATCAAGCCGCTCCCGAACTAACGTTTCCATAGATTTTCCCCTTTGCCAAGTGAAAATGCTCCCCTTGAAACCAAGATCCATCACATTACACCTATCCAACGCATCCCTAAAGCCATCCATTTGCCTCTCCCCCCTAACAGCCCCTCCCCACTTCTCATTCATACTCACAATCTCGTTAAAATCCCCAAACATCACCACTGGAAGAGATGTTTCCGTACACAGCTGAATCATAAGTTGCCAAGTAAGATGCTTGTGGACAGCCTCAGGCCAATCGTATATACCAAATGCACGCCACATCGGGTTGTTGTTCTCATCACACACATCCGCTGCAAAGTGGTGAGACGAAAAGGATTACACCCTCATATTTAAATCCTTCCACCAGAAACCCATGCCACCAGACAAACCAATGCTTCCGATACAAACACCCGCCTCATAGCCACACTTATTCCGAGCTTTTTCCAACACATTTTTATCGATCATCGTCTCCATCAAAAAAACTAAATTCGGCCTATCTCTCCAACACCACTCACGGAGGGTGTTAACTGTGCGAGGGTTGCCAAGCCCTTGACAGTTCCAACTTAATATTTCCATTGCCCTTCTCTGTAGTGTTCTTGTCATCTTACTTTTACTTATAAATTTTAATTAAATTTATTGCTAAGGACTAAAATTTAGTGGTTGAAACTAATTCTTAAGGATTAAAACTATATTCCATCTGTTCTTTTTTCGATGTAATATGTTGATTTTTTGACACTATTCATACAATTTACTTTGACTATTAATTGTTATTTATATATATGAAAAAATATAGTTATGTGGTATTTTGTTGGATAAGTCTCTTTATATATTTGAAATATGTAATTTTTATAGTTTTTACAATTATATAATTAGAGATATTACGGGTCAAACTTGTGTCTCGACAAGTGTGAAGAGTTAGATGTTATACTCCCTCTATTTCAAAATATAAGGCATTCACGCTTTACGAAAATTTTCTTTGACCACAAATATCTCTCAAATACGATAAATAAAAATTATAAAAACTATAGCGTTGGATTCGTTTTGAAAAATACTATAATAATATTATCTTTTTAAATTTTTTATCAACATAAATTAAGAGTAATTAACGGTCAAAGTTCAGCCTTGAACATCGTGCATGCTTTATATTGTGAAACAGAGGGAGTACCTATTAAAAAACGGATGGAGTATATTTTACTCATTAAAAAATAATAGAAAATAATTTTTTTCACATATCATATTTACGGTTGTGTTTTTCTATATCAATCAATTTTTACTGATCAAAACTGAATTTACTACTTAGTACAACTCCATCTTACTGACTGAAACTAATTTTTTCTTCATTGAAACTAATTCTTACTTACTACATGTCTACATCTAAACATTTTGGTTTATATTCACTATCATCTTAGGAGTTAAGCAATCAGCACATATCATAGAACTATAGAAGTACCTGTAGGAGTAGGAGCCACCGTTTGCAATACGTAATCGAACTTATAAATCTCGTACCTAAGGTTACAACTAGGCATCAGCACAACTTCTCCATTTTGCAACATGTTAACAAACTTAGATTGAGCTATAGTAAGACACTTGGAGCAATTCTCCATGCTCAAATCAGGTGTACATTGAGCCAAAATATACAAAGTCTTGTTCATGGGCAAAAACATCGCCTCCTTAGCGGCCAACATGTTGCCGGTGTAGTTAGAGGCTGCCATAGATATAACCTCTTTTAATGCATCCTGGAGAAATTTAGGCCAACGGTCTATGTCGATCACACGGTTCTCGTTGTATCGCACCCTGTTTGGAATTTCTTGTAAAGCGCCGAAAAAGGAGTTGTTTGAGTAACGAATCATACAATGTTCCTTCCACAATATAGCTTGTGTTGCCCTTGGACAAGAATTTTTCAATTGCTTGCTCGCCGTCTGAACACAATTGTGGCAGTCCTGAGAATTCAGGTCACCTCGGCACAAGGCAAGGCCGTAAGCAGGATCTTGAGTTTGTGACCCTTGTATGTGTGTAGAGAAAATATGTTTGGGGATCGAAATTTGGGATAGTAAAGTGGAGAGAAGATGTTTGAGATTGGTTTCGTATGAGCTATGAAGAGCGTAAGTGGAGGAGTTGTAGCAATCGGAATCATTGTAGTTTATTGTTACTGGAAGAGAAGCTGTAGTATCAAGCAAACATAGTAGCATAATCAAGAAAGGCAACATGATGAACTGCAGATAATTAGTGAACTTTTTCATTTTGTATATCTTTTTGAGGTAATGTACTAGTGGTGAACTTTGTATTCACGTAGTGGTTTGTACCTTCCTGACGACCTCTTGACATTTTCAACATAATCAATCAATCAATATCAACCAATCAATATTCATCAATCAATCAATATATATATATATATAAAGGAGGAACTTTTCGGAAACATAAAACACTCCACATAGGATTGTCATGTCATCAATTTTTATAAAAAAAATAGAGTTATTCATATATTTAAATATAATAAGCTTGGGTAAGCGAAAATTAGAGTTTCATGTTCAATGAACAACTTAAATTATTATATTATGTAATTTGTATATAACTTTTGCTATGTAATTTGGAATATTATAATTTTTGTAGGGTTCTAAAGGATCCAAACAACAACCTTACTCGACTGAACCAAAACATTTTAGTATTCCAACAAAAATTATTAAGGAAATTTTGTTGTTACAACAAAAATTAAAATCTATAGCGATATCAAGAAAAAAAAAATAGAGTATGATTTCACAAAAACAACCTTAGAATATTATAGAGAGCTCTACCTAAGCATGACATGTCATTCTTTTTACTTTTTACTTTTTACTTTTTAAAATAAAATAGTATTTTACATAGATATAAATACAAATAAGGTGTTTTTAATAAGTGAAGATTGCACTCTAATTTTGAATAAAGAACCTAAATTATTCAACTATGTAAATTGAATATAGCTTTGCTACATAATTTGCAATATTTTTTTAAACCATCGAGAGTGTTTGAAATATATTTTGAAATAAGTTTCATATACAATATTATTTACAAGTTATGGATATATATATATATATATATATATATATATATATATATATATATATATATATATATATATATAGAGAGAGAGAGAGAGAGAGAGAGAGAGAGAGTAACAATAATGTATTATTTATTATTTATTTTTAATAGATATAAAATTAATTATAAAATAGGTATTATATGTAACAATAGCAATTATTCTTTTCAGAATCATACTTTTAAAAATTGAGTTGTATAAAGATAAAAAATACAACCATATAGTTTTGAACCTATAACATACCATGATGACATTACATGAAGAATCAAATGAAAGTTTATCAACGACATTGTAGAGGTATTATATATATATGAAGAAGGAACTTTTCGGGAGCATTGAGAACCTATCAAGATTTCGAGGTCATAGAGAGCGCCATGTAGGATTGTCATGTCATTAAATTTTATTTTAATCTTTTACAAAAATAGAGTTATACATAGATTCAAATACATATAAGAGTTCTAGATATGCTAAAATTAGAGTTTGATTTTGCATGGACAACCTAAACTATTATATGATGTAAATTGTGTATAACTTTTGCTACGTAATTCAGAATATTATAATTTTTGTTTCATTGGAAAGTGCTCAAAATATGCTCTGAAATAAGATCCATTTACAATATAGTTCTACAACTTATGAAATAGAGAGCGCCACGTCGGATTGTCATGTCATTAATTTTTATTTTACACATTTTAAAAAATAGAGTTCTACATAGATTCAAATACACATAAGAAGTTCTAGATAAGCTAAAATTAGAGTTTGATTTTGCATGAAAGACCTCAATTATTATATTATGTAAATTGTATATAACTTTTGCTACGTAATTTGAAATGTTATAATTTTTATTCCATTGGATAGTGCTAGAAATATGCTTTAAAATAAGATTCATTTACAATATAGTTCTACAACTTATGAAATAGAGAGTGCCACGTAGGATTGTCATGTCAGTAATTTTTATTTTAAATATTTAAAAAAATAGAATCCTACATATATTTAAATACATAAAAGGAGTTTTGGATATATAACGAGAAATTATAGTTTCGTTTTGAATAAACAATCTAAATTATTATATTATATAAATTGAATATAATTTTTGCTACCTAATTCAAAACATTATAATTTTTCATCATTTGATAGTGCTTGAAATATACTTCAAAATAAGACTCATTTACAATATAGTTTTACAACTCATAAAAATATATTTAACAAGATGAATAGTAAGACATTATTTAGTCTTTATTTAGATAAATATAATAATAGTTATAACTATAGTGTGTTGTACGTGACTATAGCATTTTATTATAGGTTCAACTTACATTATTAAACATATTATCTTTCAAAACCTCGGTCTTACGAGTCTGAATCCTCTAGAGTTCTAATAAAATTCTACAAGTAGAGTTGTATAAGAACCATACATTTTAAAATCAAGAGCGTGTGTTGGTGAAAGGGGAGAAATAAGGCGATGGGTTTTGATGAGAAAAAATTGAGTGTGTTTTGGAAAGATAATATATGAGCTATTGATTTTTATTCAATGGTTGATATTGCTCAAATTCTACATTATAGAGTTGTTTTATAACTCTAGAGGATCCAAACACCAGCCTATTCAACTGAACCAAAATATTTTAGTATTCCAACAAAAATTATTAAGGAAATTTTGTTGTTAAAACAAAAATTACTATATACAGCGATATGATGAAAAAATTAGAGTACGATTTTACTAAAACAACCTTAGAATATTATAGAGAGCTCCACCTAAGCATGACATGTCATTCTTTTTAATTTTTTAAAAATAGTGTTTAACATAGATATAAATACATATAAGGTGTTTTTAATAAGTGAATATTACACTCTCATTTTGAATAAACAACCTAATTGTTCAACTATGTAATTTAATATAGCTTTTGCAACATAATTCGCAATACTATAATTTTTTACCATCGAGCGTTTTTGAATTATGTTTCGAAATAAGTTCCATATACAATATAATTTTACAACTTATGAAAATATATTTATTTAGTTTAACAAATAACGTATTATCTATTATTTTAAATATATATAAAATTAACTATAAAAATAGCGTATTATATGTAACAATAGCAATTATGTTTTTCAAAATCATACTTTAAAAAATTGAGTTATATAAAAATAAAAAATACAAACATATAGTTTTGAACTTATAGCATACCATGATGACATCACATGAAGAATCAAATGAAAGTTTGTCAACGACATTACAAAGGTATTATGCAATTGACTAATTATTTTATTCCCAGAATAATTTTTGTCTAAATAATTATTTATGTTTTTATTTTTCATATATCTATATATCAAATCTTATTCTTTTCTCAATGAACTTAATTCTACTAAAACTAATTGGAAAATCAAGGTTCGAGTTTTTGGAATTTGGACTATTTGAGGCCGCAGATCATAAAAAAGGGGAGGTTTGATAAGTCTTGCTATGGTCATGATTGATGAATATATTTTTTCTCTTAAATAGTATTTTCGATTATTAATAGAGGTTTGTTTTATATTTAATTTAATTTATTGATGATACCATTATTATGATCTTCTTTTTTGCTTTCCAATCTTCTATTCTATATGCGTAAGTGTTTATATGCTAATAATTAAAGGTTGAAGTTATGACTGACACTCATTTTTTTCTCTATTCTTTTTGTCCTGCGTCTATTAAATCTTTACTCTCTACTTTCTTAAAGTATCATTTGGGTGTTTTTCATGTTAAAAATATGTTAGCTATTATTAGTCGTACCAATCATTGAAATACTATTCAATGATAGACTTAGCTACAATATTTAACTGAATATTACAAATGTAAAATTTATATATCACAACTACAAATCTAGAAATTAAAGTATAACGACAAATATTTTTTCTGTCTTTTTCTACTTCAATAATGAGTTTGGACATGGTTTGTAAGAAAATAAAAAATAGTAGTTTAGCATAGAGGGTTAAACTAGAGTAGGGGATAAGTAAATCCTTAATAATGTAAATACAACTTTTATGAGGCAATTTGAGTATTTAATAATGGTTTTGTTAACATAAAGTAAAGGCGATGTTGTCAACTATAATTGTTTTGTTTTTTTTACCAAAAGTGAAGTGATTCGAATAGATGAAACTTACTCAAAGTCGTAATTGTTGCAATACAAAAATAATGGAGAAATTATGCAACAACAATTCAATTTGCGTGGACCCGGTTCATATTAAAAATACTGTGCACCAGGCTCAGGCACGTGACCCGCTACAAACAACTCACTCCCACTTTCCAAAACCTGCAATTTTCTCTCTTCAATAATACAAAAACAATTGTTGAGAACAAACATACATTATATCATGTCAAAACACACTATATCACGTCCATATATACTATATCATGCAACACTATTATGCCAAAAAAATCACAGCCAAACACTATATCATTTCAAAATACACCATATCATGTCAAAACACACTAACATTATATCATTTCAAAATACATCGTATTATTTCAAAACACACTATATTAATTCAAAATACACTATATTATTTCAAAATTAAACAATTTTGAACGAAAACCTGAAAGACATAGTACGAACTTGAACAGAGAGAAAATGAACAAGTTAATTTAGAGAAAATGCAGAAGTTATAAGATAACGAATTTAGAATAAGTTATTAGAGGAGAGAGAAGGAGAGAGAAGTTATTAGAGGAGAGATAAGGAGTGGAAGACTGAACGCGGCAAAAACCGTGAATTGTAATCATTACAACTCACATGAGATGCATCAGGTGCACACTAAGTTAGTTTGCACCGGGTTCATATTAGTTTCTTTTAATATAACAATTGTGTTAGAATAAGTTATTAGAGGAGAGAGAAGGAGAGAGAAGGAGAGAGAAGTTATTAGAGGAGAGATAAGGAGTGGAAGACTGAACGCGGCAAAAATCGTGAATTGTAATCATTACAACTCACGTGAGATGGATCGGGTGCACACTAAGTTAGTTTGCATCGGGTTCATATTAGTTTCTTTTAATATAACAATTGTGTTGAAAAATCATTTTACATCAACAAAAATGAATAATGTTAACAAAAAATTTACAAAAATAAAATAAACAATAACTTGTGAAACACACGGGTTTCAAAACTAGTCTATAAAATAATGTAATGGGTGAATTAAATTTTGTGGAAAGGGGTCGTGCCTGCGTACGACCACTTATTGGCGTGCTTTAATTATGCCAGCTTGCTGTAATAGCGAAAGCAAGAGGCCAAATGAACCAATATAGGTAGAAGCCAAATTCAAGGAAAATTCAAAGTGGCACTAGAAGGCAGAAGCATTGGAAAAGTATATATATTAAAAATTACCTTTTTGGTCTTTACTTTGACTCCACTTGGTTTTGTAGTTGTGTCAATTTGGATTTAAGGGTAATAACAATTCATATCAACATCTAGATTTTCGAGTTTAAAAATATCATATATATTTCTTCCGTTTCACAATAAGTGAAAAACTCTTCTTATTTGGAATAATCACAATAAGTAAAACCAAGCCCCAAATGGTAAAAAAAAATTCACTTTTATTACAAATATACCATTAAAAGTAAGAGGGGACCAGCATTTCAATACTTCTTCACTCAACTTTATTGTGGTCCCAACTTTCTCTTTCTAAATTTCTTGGTAACTCTCCACTTTCTCTATGTTTCACTTATTGTGAAATAGAGGAAGTATAAAGTAGTAAAAACGTTTTTTTCACACTAGTGCTAGATCAATAAAAATATATTGAAGTTGTCATTTTTGAATCAAATTCTTGTTTCAGGTTAGCATTGCGCCTAGACGTGGCCAAGCTGTACCCTAGATTTCAATCGGAGCAGATTATGAACTAAAATTAGATGAAGTCTTATATGATATGAACTATCTCAACTCAACTCGAATCGATCAAACTCGAAACAGACCCAACTCGAAATGGAACCCACTAGGTTGAAACTGAATTAAATATTTATGATATTAACTCGAATCGTTATGAACCGAACCAGATCCACTAACTTGAAATGGGACACCATTTTATTCATTTTTACTCTTTTACTAATTTAAATATTTTACTTCCTTCATCTTTAATATATTTCATTTTGTATCCAAATCAGAATTGAGGTTAGGTAGTTTTGCTGCAAATCAGTTTTACCAAGTCTAACAACAACATAAAAGGAAGTGATGTTAATGCGTTTCAATATACTACATATGTTTCTAAACAATAGTTGCACTTTCACTTTTCGCCCATGCTGATGCAAAATTTTCACTAATATTTCTTGTTTTGTTGTTGTTAAAAATTATAAGAAATTAATATTATAAAAGTATGTATCTAGATGAATCAAATAAGATCTCACATGATTGTATATATTTTCAGCTCATCAATAACTAATGTTAGTCAATTTGAAACTTGTGAATAGAATGAAAAGCTAAAGTGCCACCATTATTTAAAAATGGAGTAAGTAATAAACTCAAATCTTTATGGATGACCTTTGTAATGTCACATGAGGATAGATTTCAGTGATGCCCCTAAACTCTATGAAAGAGCCAAAGTTTTAAGACCCATAATTTTCTTTTTGGTGGTGAAAGTACTACAAGAACTACCACTTGTAAGGGCCGCCATGGGCATGGGCAAAGGGGAGATCGTGCCTCTTGAAGATCGCATGCAGAAAGCCACATTTGTGACTACCATCAGCATTTCATGCTCCTATTCTTCTTGATAGTAGTGCTGCATCAACATTAGCGGAGAAGCGTGATTTGGTCCTAAACAGTGATATGCCTTTTTTTGACAAACAGCCAATGTTTCTCAAACCATGGTCTCCAAATCTGGAGATTCATAAGGATAATTTCAAGACTGTTCCTACTTGGGTGAGGGTTAAGCTGGACTTTAAGTATTGAGGGGAACGAAGTCTATTCAAGATTGTGGGAGGTTTAGGGAAGCCTATAAAAGTGGATATGGCTACTAAGAATAGAGATAGACTGTCATTTGCTAGAGTGCTGATTGAAATGAGTATTGACAATGAATTCACTGATCAGCTGGTGTTTATAAATGAGAATGGCATTGAGGTGTGTGTGGAGGTTGAATATGAATGGAAGGCCATTAAATGTACTAATTGTCAATTAATGGGACACCATGAGAAGGAATGGAGGAAGAAAAAGGTGGAAGAAAAGGTCCAGAAAAAAATTTGGGTACCTAAGATACCTAATAAGGAGCCTGTAGTAGGAAGAAAGGAGATGGGAAATGAAGAATACCAGAATCCTACTAAGGCTGTGAAACCTGTTACACCTAATGTTGTTGAAGTAGAAGTGCAGAATGCTTTTTCTATTCTAGAAGTTGATGAGAATCTAGATAGAATGGAGGTGACACACATGGAGGATGGAAATGAAGAAATAGGAGCAGGTATACAGAAGGAAACAGATGGGAATGAGGGAGGTGGAAACTTCCCTATCCAAAATGGATAGTGTAGTAGTTTGGAATGTGAGAGGTGTAAATAGCCTACAGAAGCAACAAAGTGTTAGGAAATTTCTTAACACTCAAGTTGTGGGTGTTGTATGCCTCTTGGAGACAAAGGTGAAACCTATTAACATGGGTTCACTTTACAAGAATGTGTTTCAGGGTTGGTGCTTTACTTCCAACTCAAATTGTCACAAAGGAGGGAGAATAGTGGTTGCTTGGAACCCTATGTCCTTTTCAGTTGATTTTGGGCTTATGACAAGCCAAATAATTCACTGTGTCATCACCTCTACTCAGAATAAAAACATCTGTTTCAGATGCAGCTTTGTTTATGAACATAATGAGGCAGTAAAGAGGGGGGAACTCTGGAAGGGCTTGAGAAAAATAGGCAGTATGAACAATAATCCCTGGATGGCAGTAGGGGACTTCAATTGTGTTTTGAACACAGATGAAAGAGTAGGCTCTGTGGTTACAAGTAGAGAAACTGCTGAATTCAGGAGCTGTGTGTTTGATTGTGATCTTAGTGATCTCAAAGGTGTGGGCCAGTTTTACACTTGGAGTAACAAGCAGCAAGGTATTGACAGAGTGTTCTGCAAGCTGGATAGATTGCTTATAGGAGGAAGCTGGGCTGAAAGGTTTCCTGAAGCTGAAGTAAGATATGTTCCTGAAGGAAGTTTTGATCATACTCCACTGGTAATTAGATTGATGCAGGACAATAAAAAAATGAGAAAACCTTTTAGATACTTCAGAATATGGAGAGAACTGGATGGCTATGATCAGGCTCTCAATGATATTTGGAGAAATCAGGTGAGTGGATCAAAAATGTATGCTGTGGTCACCAAGTTGAAAGCTACAAAGAAGGAAATAAAAGCTCTCAATAGAGACACTATGAACATCCAAGCTCAAGATAATGATGCTTTGAAGAAGCTTATGGAGTGTCAACAACTACTGCAAGCTGATATCAATAACTCTGACCTGAGATTGCAAGAACAAAGAGCATCTGATAAATACAAGAGAATTCATAAGCAGTATGTTGAGTATCTGAGACAAAAGACTAGGGCAGCTTGGATTAAGGATGGGGATGACAACCCAAGGCTCTTCCATCAAGCAATAAAGCAAAGGAGGATGCAGAATAATATATACAGTATATGTGACAAGGAGGGTAACTGGGTAGATAAGCCTGATATGATTCAGAAAGCATTCCTGGAGTACTATTTGCAGCTGTTGGGTTCCACTATGGAGGACAGGAAGTCAGTTGTGCAGGAGATAATTGATCTTGGGCAATGTGTGGAGAATGCAGATCATGAAGGCCTTATATGTCCTATTAGACCTGAAGAAGTTAAACAAGCCATGTTCTCTGTACCAGGGGACAAGTCTCCTGGTAGTGATGGTTTTGGATCACACTTTTTCAGAGATAACTGGGAGATCATTGGAGATCAGGTAACTCAGGCTGTCATTTCATTTTTCCATAGTGGTAAAATTTTGAAAGAAATTAATGCCACAGTTTTAGCCCTTATTCCCAAATGTAAGGTGCCAAATTCTGTGGTTGATTTTCGTCCCATTGCTTGTTGCAATGTGGTCTACAAGGTAATCTCTAAATATGTATGAGATTGAGCCCTATTCTTCCTAAGATTGTTGCTGACAATCAAGGAGCTTTCATTCAAGGAAGAAACATTGTGAATAACATAATGATATGCCAGGATCTCTTAAAAGGGTATGCTAGGAAAGGTTGCAGGCCTAGCTGTTTGATAAAGATGGATATGAGGAAGGCCTATGATACTATTGAATGGAATTTTGTGAGAGAAATGATGACTAGTCTAAATTTTCCTCAGAAATTCATTGACTGGGTGATGACATGTGTTACCAGTACTAGTTGCTCTCTGATGATTAATGGCAATCTGCTTGGTTTTTTTCACCCTAAGAGAGGGCTCAGACAGGGTGATCCCATCTCACCTCTGTTATTTGTCATTTGTATGGAGTACATGAGTAGGATAATAAAGTTTGTAGGGATGAAAAATGGCTTCAAATTTCATCACAGGTGCAATTCACTCCAACTAAATCATCTGGTATTTGCGGATGATGTGTTACTTTTCTGTAAAGGGGAGTTTGTCTCTACTTATATGATTTTGCAAGGGTTCAAGCTATTCTCAGACACTTCTGGTTTATGTGTAAATAAGAACAAAACTGCAGTGTACACAGCAGGTATGGAGGAGGAGGAGATTAAAAGAATCCTTGATGTTTCTGGGTTTGTTCAGGGTAAGCTACCTTTTACTTATCTAGGAATGCAGATCTGCTCATCAAGAATTAGTAATGCTGCTTGTACTGTTCTCTGTGATAAAATGATAAACAGAATTAAGATATGGAGCTCTAGGCATCTCTCTTATGCTGCAAGAGTCCAATTGATAAATTCTGTTTTGATGAGTCTTCATACATACTGGGGACAGATCATTGTTATCCCCAAGGGAGTGATTAAGAAGATAATGGAGGTTTGTAGGGCTTTTCTATGGAGTGGAGAGTACTATAGCACTAAACCTGGAAATGTGGATTGGAATACCACTTGTTTACCTAAAAGAGCTGGGGGTTTGGGCTTTAGAAGAATAGAGACATGGAATCAAGCTGCTCTTGGAAAGTTGATATGGGCTATTGCAAAGAAAGAAGATACACTTTGGATCAGGTGGGTTAATGCTGTGTATGTGAAGAATGCAGATTGGTGGACCTACAAGGCTCCAAGTAATGCAAGTTGGTATTGGAAATGCATATGTGATGTAAAAGATAAAATCAAATCTAGTATAGACATGCCAGTATTCATGCAGTTTCAAAGATATCAAATCAGTAAGATATATAAGCTCATGGTGGGTGATCATCCTAGATGCTTCTGGGATAAGTTGGTGTGGTGTAGACTAGCTATCCCTAAGCACAACTTCATCTGTTGGCTTGCTGTTAGGATGAGAATTTATACAAAAGATAGATTGAAGCAGTGGAGGATCATTGATGATGATGTTTGTTCAATCTGTCAGACACAGATTGAAACACATAACCACTTACTGTTTCAATGTGAATTCAGTATTAGATTATTGTTGCAGCTTGTACTGAGATGGCTTAAGCTCAAATGGGTAGATAGAACACTGATTATGTGGTACAAGATGATAGGAAGAAGAAACTGTTCTGGATTTCGGAGGAAAGTCTACACTACTACTCTTAATGCTACAGTGTATGCAATCTGGCATTCTCGTAATGATGCTGTTTGGAATGCTAAAGTTAACAATCCAAGGAATGTATATGACAAAATCAGAAGAGATGTAATCTGTAGAGTTAAAGCTCATAGTGGTACTAAGATAAACAGTAAAGATAGTGTATGGTGGGAAAACCTATGTAGTAGTGTGTAATGGATGTAACTAGTTGTTTCTAACCTCTTTGTGCAGAAGAGTCTAACCTAGTTGGTTTGTTCTGAGCTTGGAGGTTGTAGTGTGTTATTGATTTGATGAGCTTATATAATTCTCTTTTTACTGGTTCAAAAAAAAAAAAAGCGCAGCCCTACTTAGTCGGAAGGGTTGCACCTTTTATAAAAGCGCAGCCCTTCACTTAGTAGGGCTGCGCTTTTCGAAAAGCGCAGCCTTTCACTTAGTAGGGCTGCGCTTTTTTATAAAAGCGCAGCCCTTCTAAGTGAAAGGCTGCGCTTTTCGAAAAGCGCAGCCCTACTAAGTGAAGGGCTGCGCTTTTATAAAAAAGCGCAACCCTTCTGTTGTGTAGGGCTGCGCTTTTGTACAATAGCGCAACCCTTCACTAGTAGGGTTGCGCTTTTAGAAAAAGTGCAGCCCTTCCTCCGCAACCCTTCCTTTTTTTCCCCTAGTGTGTGTGTATATATATATATATTCTTTAGTTTTTTAATTTCATTTTTCAATCCGATCTGACATGCAATGATTGGAGAAAAATTATTCTTTAGTTTTTTTGTTGAGAAACTAAATAATACGTAGAGTCATATGTTAAGTGCATTATATTTTGAAAATTCGCGAAAAATTACCTTAGAAATACATTTTTTACGAGAAACTATCTAATATGAAACAAGAAACTACCTTAAAATTTTTTACAAGGTTTCCTACATTATTTTGACATGGCATTGTTATGTTGGCCTGGTAAAATAAGGTTAATTTAAAACTTAGACTTAAATGATTTTGTCTAGATAAATATCTATTTCCATTTACTATTGTTTAGACAATCTTATCTGAGTTAATTTGCCACTTTCATCTACACTTTTTCTTTTTTCTTTTAATCTTAAAATTAACATTTTTCTTAAAAGCTATTCTAGATTGACGAAGATAGTAGTATAATTTTTGAGTGTATTTCCCTCCTAGTGCAATCATTCCTTCAATATCTCTAGTATCACATATTTGCCCATCTGAAAGAAATTTTTTTATCATGCTGAATTTTTCTATACAGACACATGCAATTATATAAGTTATTTTATATATGGGATGATATTTCATATACATATTATATCTTTTTTTGGCAATAACACATTAATTATATCTCATTATGAAAATTGTAATGAAAGATATTTAAGTTCAAAGGGGTGTATTGAGAGACACGCACAAGAAAGTGAGAAGGATTAAAAAAACAAAAGGAGTACCTTTTAGGAGATTTTTCTGTTTTTAAAAGACATTGTTGGGCAATAATTTGAAATATTAGGGGAATTAGGATAGAGTTCAACTAATTTTGCATTTACATTAACATAATGAACATCAGTAAATCATTTAGGCAGTACATCGTATGAAAACATAAAGGCTACTCGATAAGATTTTGAAACCGTAAATGTACCTGATGAATTTCGTTAAATTTCAGTGGTACCTAGCATCCATTTCTGAAAATATAGAGATTTGATGCAGCCTAGTCACTATATTATCGGTGGCATGGATGGCATTCTATGTGGATTTCAACACCTACAGTTATGACATTTTCCCCTTTCGTTATGATATTTGCAACATCTGGCGATGCAAAGTAGACAAAATTGTAACTCCCCACTTCTGAACAATATTATTAAGTTGATTCATAAAACATTAGTAGTGGAACCTAGATAGTCGGCGCGATACTGCAGTATTTTTCATGATAAAAATACAAGTCAACATTGTTCCGGTATGGGACAAATTACAGGGTCTTGAACCGGTAAGTCTTTGTATTGAAGCCGGTTTGGATTCCTGCAAAAGAGAATACGTAAACTAGCCTCGGGGGTTGATCCGAGGAACGCCCCTCCGATGCCTAAGTTAGTATCTGGTAAAGCCGGTAACTCTCAAGTAGAATGTATTGGAATTCGTGTACGTACCTTATGACTCAGATCAACGGGGTTATTTATAGGGACCCGAGTAAGCCCATAATGGGATTAGGCCCGATATTTCCGGGAGATATCCCCAAGAATATTCTTTTAGGATATATTCTTATCTTGTATCAAAAGTATATCTTTTAGGCCCGTAGGCGCTGGAGAAATTGATTGGATCATGCCCAAGCCCAGGACCATAGGCTCGTATACTGTTTAACAGCTATTAGACCGGTATGACCGTGTCATCGGTTCCTTGTAAAGCGCTTAGACCACATAGGTTAAATTAGACCAGTATGGAACTTAGTCAGCCCCCATATTACTAGCCCCCAAGCCGGTATGTCTAGTATGGACGTATCCGACTTAGTAGATTTTTAAACCGACATGGGTGAAGCTGACATGATTTTTCTGAGGGAATATGAAGCGTTGGCTAGAGAATTTGAACCGTTGCCTTGGTTTGCGCACCTGTGCTCAAAGCTCATTATGACTTTATGAGTGAATGCTCCACAGCTGGGTGTCACTTGACGACACGTGGCGTGATCGGAACGGGAAGACGAGGCGTCGCTTAATCTCGACCGCGACTCTCTCTATAAATACTCTTTGAGCGCCCTGCGTTCTTCATTTCTCATCTTCTCCCACTTGCGCTTGCACTCATAACAGACTTTCTCTCTCTAAATTCCCCTTTTGCGCTCTGGACGGTTCTGCGCGATTTCTCCTTTCGGCCTCACGCTATTCGCTGATTCCGGTGCATTTGCTCTTCACATCCATACTACCAGGTATTTAATCGAAAACTTTCCACATCTTTCATACCGTCTTATTTATAATGTCGTCCAATTCCGAAAATTCCGATTTGCAAAATATTTCTAAGAGCCCTTCCGTTATGACAGAAAGTGACATAGATTCTGATAGTACCTCCCTCAGATCTGTGGGGGTTAATGATTCACCTGTAACTGATTCCGCCCCCGAACTTAGGATCAATAGTCAAAAGGACTGCAGTATTTCCGGCATGCAGGATAATGAACCGGTCATTCGTGTCTCACCCCTGGGGATGGTAGTAGGACAAGCCGGGGCTTTAGGGGTGAATGTTGATGGACAATACGGGACCATGCTAGGTTTAGCGGAACATTCCCCTGAGCTATTTTGTTCCGGTAGGCCCCCTATTCACCGATCTAGTTTTGAGACTGGTGAGACTTCTAACAGATCGGGACCAAGGGAGATACCGGTTTCTTCTGTGCCTTCCGACGCCGTGGAGAGCGTAGAGAGGTATGTAGCGGAATCGGACGAGGAGTCCACTACCCTAGAGGCTGAGGATGACTCTGACCGGGAGGATCCTCCGAAAATAATTCCCGAGGAGTCAGATGAGGACGGCCTAGCTGAGCTGTTTATGCCGCCCAGTGACGAAGGCTGTGCCGCCGGTGTTTAATTGGATAGCGGCTGGGCCAATACTTGCCGGAAGAGCAAATTCCTCATCAAAGGCCCGAAATATTTTGCATTTCCAGAGGGGTACCGACTAGTACTCCCGGCCGAAGGGAGCCGCGTGATGGATCGCCCTTCCGGTCATGTGGCTATTTATGCCCATATGCTCGATTTCGGGATGCGATTCCCCTTGGACCCTTTTTTTGTTAAGGTTTTCAAAGCCTGGAACATATGCCTGGCCCAGTTGACCCCCCTAGGATGGCGAAACCTGATGGCTTATGCCTTGGTGGTTTGTTACAAGGGCTTTCCTGAAACCCTAAACCTCTTCCGCAAGCTGCATTGAATTAAGGAAGATGGTTCTGCCAAGGGGAAATAGGCCGGGAAGAAGAAAAGATCCCGGGATGATGAACTCGAGGGCCGGGGTGGATGGATGTCCTTGTACACAAAGGCTGGTAGGTTGACGGTATATCCCAAATCGAGTTCCGTCAAGCTCTGGAGAGGCCGGTTTTTCTGGGTGCATGTACCTGATGACTTTCCCTTGAGGCGCTAATGGACAAAGCCCCGTTCTCGGATGGAGCACATAAGGGACAGGGGTCTAATTCGCCGGGAAAAAGAGGCGTATGATTACTTTGCATCTGACTCCATCCCGGCCTTAAGAGGCAAGAAGAGGATACCGATTCCCAAGTACTGGCTTCCTGACACCAACTATGTCTTTACTAACACCGCATTGTCGGCCTTAGGCTTCTGCCAATCTGATCCATATGGTGTGTTTATGTTTCCGCTTTGAGTACTTATCTTTATTGTTATTTTCAAGGAAATGTACTAACTGTGATGGCTTTCCCTATTCTTCCTGTTTTCAGGCAGGGATTTTTTGATCCGCGAAGCTCTTCACGTCGATCATAAGTACCGGCCGTTTAGCAACATGCCTCCCAAACCTGCTCGTCGATTTGTTCCCATCCAGTTGCCAGCTGGCGGCGGCCGAGGAGGCCGAGGGGGCCGAGGAGGCCGGGGAGCTGACCGGAATTCTAGTCCTGAAGAGGACGTCAGGGACTCAATGCCCCTGGTGCAGCGTCAGGCTGGGATTTCCTCCCAGAAGAGGAAATTTGAGTCGACAAAAGAACAGCCACCGGCGAAGAAGCCGACTTCTAAGACCGGCACCAATACCGTGGCCTCTGCTTCTCTCAACCTACTTACCGGCCGAGTTGCCGAGGTTGGTAGCTCTTCGTTGCGGCCAAAGATCTACAAGCAACAGACCCTGCCGGAAATGGTGCCAGGGTTGGAGTCCTTTGCCAAGCCTAGGAAGGTGGGCTTCCTAAAGCAAAACCGGATTGATATGCCGGAGATCTAAAAGAAACGCTGGTCTCGCTCTCCGGTAAAGAATGGCGAGAAGTTCGATCCGAAGCTTAACGTTTTGGACGACGAATCGCTCCTCCTGGACCGTCCATTGGAGGGCGGGAATCTGGGATATCGTATTTTGAAGGATGTGCAGCTTAAATACGATATACCGGTGGACGAGGTGTATACGCTTGCCGCGACGCATGCGCACAATTTGGCCCTGGTAAGCTTTGAACTTTTACTTTTGCGACGAAGTATGTTATCGGTTTTTTTCCTTGTATTAACCTCTCTGTTGATTTGCCTTTTGCAGTCTGCCCAGTCCGGTAAAGAGCTTTGTGATTTCTACCGGTATTTTCAGACTTCGTATTTCAACGAAGTGAAGGATCACAAAGATCTGAAAAGCCGGATGGCCGCTAAGGAACAAGAGCTACTTCTGGCTAATACCGAGAAGAATGATGCTCTTGTAGCTGAGAGTAAGGCAGATGCCACTCTTACTAAGGTAGTGGAGGATCATTCCTTGGTCTTGTTCAACAAGGATGAAGAGATCCGGCTCCTCCGGGAGAAAATCACCGAGGCCAAGGAGAACGAGCGTGAGGCCGTTAAGGAGTACTAGAAGGGGATGGACTTCGTTTCTCGCCTACTGAACCGGTATAATGGCGGGTGGGCTGCGGCCATGAGGTGTGTCAGGCACACCTTCCCGGACTTCGACTGGCCCAAAATTGAAGACGCCCATTTACAGCGTGTTCATAGCTTGCCAGTTGAGGACAAAGTCTTGGACCTTGGTTTTACCGAGGCCGACATCGCCAATGCAGATCCCAGGACCGAGTTCGAGGAGGATCCGGAGACCGTCAACGATGCTGCTGACGTTGCCAACACTGCTATCGGTGGTGGCAAGTCGAAAGACCCAGTGCTAGTTGTTGACGGTTCTGAGGAAGAAGAGCGTGCTGAATAGATTTTTTGCTTCCTTCCTTACCCTTCTTGTACTGGGCCACCTTGTGGGTGGTGTGCTTTTTGCGATCATAACGTCTTTTTCCTTGGGCAGCCAAACTATCTTTACCGTTCTGTAAATCCGTTCTCCTTACCGGCCTGACATTCACTTCTTCCTTAAGGCTCTATAAAGTCTGCTGCCAGCAACTTATCCACTTCTTCCTTTATGGCTGCGTTCATTTCAGCAGAAAAGTTAAGCTTCTTCTGCTTTACCGGCCTGACATCTTCGTTCACATTCAACCGATGCACCATGAACTCTGGGTCAATGCCCGGCATTTCGTCTCCAGAGAAAGCGAATATGTCGGCATGGCCCCTCAGCAGAGAGATCAGGTTAACTTTAACTCCTTCTGCCAAATCGGCCCCAATCTTCACTGTTCTTTCCGGCCTTTCCTCTTCTAAGCTTATTTCTTCCGTCTCTCCTTCTTGGCTTGCCTCGAAGTTTTCCATAGACAAATCCTTCTTGGCTTTATTTTCCAGCCTTCTTCTTTTTCTTTCCGACGGCGGTGTATCGGCCGGGCGCTTGTGGTCAGAGTGTTTGAGCGCAGTGAGATAGCAAGCCCTTGCCGATTCCTGATTTCCCCTGAGTTTTTCGGGATTACCGTCACTGGAGGTGTAGACCATGGTAAGATGGTATGTTGAAACGACGGCCTGAGCGTCGTGAATCAGCGGTCTTCCGATAATGGCGTTGTACGCCGCTGGGACGTCAACAACGAGAAATTCCACCATGAGGTCCCTGGAATGGGTCCCTTCTCCCAACTTTTCTGCCAGCTTTATAGTCCCTTCTGGGACGATAGATGCTCCTGTTAAGCCGATAACCGGGTAAGAGACCGGTTTTAGGCATGCTTTATCGAAGCCCATTTTCTCAAATGTCTTTTTGTATAGGATGTTAGCAGAGCTTCCTCCGTCGACCAGTACGCGATGAACTATTGCGGTGGATATCTGTAGAGATACTACCAAAGGGTCATCATGGGGGTAGATGATCCCCTTGGCGTCTTTTGATGTGAAAGCTACGGACGACATCGAGGGAGGTGCCGGCCATTTCCTGGTGTTGTGATAGTTCACCTGGTGCCGAACTTCCTTTAGACTGGCCTTAGCCCCGTGGATGCTACCGCCTCTTGTCGGTCCTCCACTAATGACATGGATTTCAGTGATCCTGTCTTTTACCGGCCTTTTGTTGCTGTTCTCATCCTCTCTAGGGGGAGTTTTGCGATCGGCCTTTGCCTGGTACAAAGTAAAATAACCTCTCCTAATGAGGTCTTCGATCCCGTCCATAAGATCCCTGCAGTCGTCCGTCTTGTGACCGTAATCATCATGGAACTCGCACCATTTGGACTTATCTCTCCCTTGGTAGTACATTTTCTTTGGCATGCGCCATTTATCGTCCTTATTATGTAACACGAATATCCGAGCCCGGGATGTTGTCAGGGGAGTGTAATTGTTATATTTGTCCGGTCTGCCCTCAAAGCCCTTTTTCACAGAATTATTTTCTTCCCTTTTGCTGGAGGTGTCAGACTTCCTGTCCTTACGGTATTTATCATCCCGGTGCTCCCTGTCTCTTTCCTTATCCTTATCCTTATCCACTACTGCTGGCCTTTTAGCATTTGCCGCTTTGTCGAATTCTTCCCCCCTAATGAAGTCATTGTTGCTCAGGACATCTGTGAGACATGTCATTTTCTTCCGTCCCAGATAACTTCTGAAGGGGGTTCCTTCTCTTAATCCGGTCATGAGGGCTAAAACTGCCACCTCTTGCTGTAGGGTCGGGATCGTGACTGCTTCGTCATTAAAACGCCTTACATAGTCTCTCAGTCTTTCTTTCTCTACTTGCTTGATGGACATTAGCTCGCCGGTTGTTTTTTCGCGCCGCTTATTACTTACGAAATGCATCACAAACATGGATGTGAGCTGGCGGAAGTCAAAGACAGTTGCCGGAGGTATGCTCTTGAACCATGTCTGTCCCAGCCCTGCCAGAGTAGAGGGGAACACCTTACACCATACCGAATCCGTATCGGTATATAGCAACATGTGCCCTTCATAGACCGATATGTGGTCTTCCGGATCAGTTTTACCATCATACTTATAGGTCGGCATCTTAATCTTTTCCATGGGCTCTTGCAGAATAGCGGTGGAGATTGGCGAATTTCGCAAGGATACTAGTGCTCTGCGCCGGTATTCATTCCCCTTTCTTGGCTGAGAGGATTGTTGCTGGACCTCTGTATCTTGCGCTTCTTCCTCCTCTTCCTCCTCATTCCCCATATGCTCTGTGGGGGGTTTTGGAGTTAGGCACCTGGTCCTGGTCTTGCCAGTCTCGCTCTCCCTGGCGGCCCGTCCATAATGAGCGGAGTTTTCTCACTGGGCTGTGGGCTCTGCTCAGAGGACGCTTAGCCAGGGGACCGGTTGGTGGGGTGTTACTTGCCATTGCCTGGAGCACTTCAGCAGCACTCTTGAGCTGCTCAAGGGTAAAAATGTTCTGCAGGGCATGGAAGATGTCTTCTTGGGGGGTTTCAGGGGTTTTCTGTCCTTGTCCATAGGCGGCCAGCTTTGCTTTGCGGTCGGTAAGGGAGTTGAGAAACCTGGAGGAGGTCTCTCAACGGGAACATTGTTTTCATCGGTTTCCGGCATCCCAAATTGCTTATTAGGATCCATGGGGTATTGTTTGCAAGAAATGGCTTAGACTACAAGGTATTGTCTGCCCCTCCTTCTAGCGCCAATTGTTCCGGTATGGGACAAATTACAGGGTCTTGAACCGGTAAGTCTTTGTATTGAAGTGGGTTTGGATTCCTGCAAAAGAGAATACGTAAACTAGCCTCGGGGGTTGATCCGAGGAACGCCCCTCCGATGCCTAAGTCAGTATCTGGTAAAGCCGGTAACTCTCAAGTAGAATGTATTGGAATTCGTGTACGTACCTTATGACTCAGATCAACGGGGTTATTTATAGGGACCCGAGTAAGCCCATAATGGGATTAGGCTCGATATTTCCGGGAGATATCCCCAAGAATATTCCTTTAGGATATATTCTTATCTTGTATCAAAATTACATCTTTTAGGCTCGTCGGCGCTGGAGAAATTGATTGGATCATGCCCAAGCCCAGGACCATAGGCCCGTATAATGTTTAACAACTATTAGACCGGTATGACTGTGTCATCGGTTCCTTGTAAAGCGCTTAGACCACACAGGTTAAATTAGACCGGTATGGAACTTAATCAGCCCCCATACAAACATAATTTCATAAATTTAACATATTAGTTGAAAGCATATCCATTAATAACTATTTAACTGAACACTTAGTTACCGTACAACATCTAATATTAACTTAGATTATAAGCATTAGTGTCTATATAATTCAGATGTTATATTACTACTTAGTGCTACGTCATTCCGTTATCCCCATCAGTACCTTTTAAAAAAAAAATAATGTCAGGAGCTGAGGGTCGATGATATACTACTCTAACAACGTAAATTCATTTTTATTTATTTCATTTACAAACAAGGAGGAGAGAATAAGTAAACCATTTCAAAAATACATCATAGTATAACCATTACATTCTTTATCATGTTTATCGTCATAGATTGTTCTTATTGAATTGGTAACTTGGCGAGTAAAACAGAAGCCACGGAGAAGAGTGTTCCACCAACTTAAGGTGGCATAATACGGGAGCCAAGGGAGAATATTATCCCCCCACGCAGAATATGACATAACATAATGCAAGTGCCACTTGAGACTATTGTACCCTAATAGAAGGTGACATAACCGCCATATTACATAATGGAACATGCACAACCAACATAACATAATATTGCGAAAAACCGTCTTTCACTTTTATTTATCATTACATTTAAGCATCCTTCAGAATTCTTCATGGAGTATCATATTCTTTACATCTCATCCATAGCATTAACATACATCATCATCTTATAGAACTATTTCTTAACATCAGTAAAGCTCATATTTCATCACAAAATATTTAATATCCTACAATCCATGTATAAAAGAATCATAAACATTATCATAAAACATAATTAGAAGGAGGAAGCTAGTGTTGACAGTAAACGTTATCTGGACTCCTACTTAGCAATTTAGAGGCTTGTAATATCCTCTATCCTTTTTAATCTAGGTAAGAGTCGTGATATTAATAAATGTTGATTTACTTAACCTTTATGCCTTAGTATTAAATAGAGCTTATCATAGTCATAAGGTCCGTCTATTGTCATAAAAGGGTTCATGGTCATTGTTATCACTTAAGGTTACTAATTTCCTTTAGTTATAAGAAGGTCCAATAATAGTCATTATTATCTAAGTCAGTTGTTAACTTATTAAGATGACTCTTTAATCAACTAATAAATAGTAAAACTCTTTTAATTCCATTTTAGAATCATTGAACAATTATAATTATAATTCACATTCATATATAACTATTTCATAAGTAAATTGTTATATTTATATGTTTATAGACTATTATGTGAGTCCATAATAATTACCAATTAAGCAGTTATTATTAATTAAATAATCCATTGCTAAAATGAAGCCATTAATATTACAATATTATTATCTACTCACATTATACTATTAAATTAAATCAAGTTAAATAGACATTATAAGTAAATATGAGTATTAGTTAAGTAATATTATTATAGTTAATTATAGCTTATACTCAAATCATATAACTAGCAAAGGTTATTAGAAGTCTTTAATTAGTTAAATTGTAAACTCATATTAATTCTCTTAGCTTATATTTGGTATAGTTTAGTAAACAAAGTATTGAGTGCATAAACCATATTTAAGTCTAAGTTTTAAATTAACCTTATTTTGCCAGGCCAACATAACTAGGGGTGTGCACTGGTCCAATACCGGACAAGAACCAGTTGGACCGGGACCGGACTGGAAAAAATTATGGTCTGGTCCTGGACCTCTTTGACCGGAATTTTTTTTTTTCCAAAAACAAAATCTTTTTTTTTTATCTAAATATATTTGTCAATTATATACATTTGAAAAATTTATAGTTTTAATAATAATAATCCTAAAAGAATAAATAGTAGGTTTTAAGTTTCTAACGTTCTACCTTTTAAGTTTTTTTGAACATAATAGAAATTTCGGTCCAACCAGTCCGGACCAGAATTTTCCGGGTTTGGACCAGACCGGACTGGTCAACAGGAATATTCGGTGGACAGGGGACCTTACTAGAGGAATCTTCGGTCCGATCCGAACTAAATTTTGGTCCGAACCGGTTTGTGCACACCCCTAAACATACCAATGTCATGCCAAAATAATGTTGGATACCTTGTCAAAATTAAGCTAGTTTCTTTCTTCATATTAGGTAGTTTCTCGTAAAAAAAAAAATTTACAAGACAACTTTTCGTAAATCTCCAAAAAGTAATGCACTTAACATAGAGGTGATCATGGGCCGGGCCTAAAATTCGGGCCGAATTTTTGTGTCCAAAGCCCGCTATTTCGGGCCATAACGGACCGGGCCAAAAAATAGACTAAAAAGTCGTTTTTGGCTTGCCCAAAGCCAAAAAAAAATCCATCCGGGCCGGGCCAAAATGATCACCTCTAACTTAACATATGCGTATACATACTACTCCCTTCGATTTTTAATGTTCTGTGCAATTTCCTCATATGCATGATTTTCATTGTTCAATGCATTATGCTTTATTCTATTTTAGGACACTCTCTCTCCAATCTATTTTTATTTTTTTGACCCTATTTTCCTTTACTTTTTCCATCTTTCCCTATTTTTCCCCTTTTTACACACTCTCTCTCCAATATATTTTTGCTTTTTGACCCCGCTTACATTATAATAAATTAGCTTTTTATGCACGCGATGCGTGCGATGACATTTTTAGGCCTAATTATTACTCCCTCCGTCCCTAATTAGAGTGCCCATTTCTCCAATCCATGTTTACCAATGCACGTTTTATATTGTTAATATCTTTAATTTCATATTAGTAAAAAATTATAAAAGTTTGATTTTCTTAATGTACGTAATGAGACGAATCAAACAAGACCCCACATGACTATGTTTTTTCTTATATATTAGAAATATTTTTTGAGGGCTTTCTTTACCTTTGAATAGTGTCCAAAAAAGAAATGGGCACTCTATTAAGGGACGGAGGGAGTACTAAGTAGTAAACAAAAAGAAAATGCAAGTTAGTATTTTACGGTCACCTCCATTTTGTGAATAAGATTCTTTGAAATACAATCAAATAATACTACTTCTACATTCTGTTCTTTCTTTTGCAATCATTAACTCTTTGCATTTAAGTAGCATTACAGTATTACTCCCTTATTTAAACTCATCTCTATTGAACAAAAAAAAAATTGAGTCCATATTATCTATTACGTTGAATTTCCAATGCAACCATATTATAATTTGGCTAATTTATACTTTGATCTACACTTATATTTGAAACCCATATTATAATTTGGCTAATTTATACTTTGATCCACACTTGTATTTGAAACCCAAAATTTTGAGTGACGTGTTGTAGCCTGTAGGAACATCCTTCTAGAATTTTAACAAAAAAAATTTCACTACCTTTTCCACTACTTGGAAACATCAGTATAATTCCACTACTTTTGCTATTCATTTTCTCTCTCCTGTCACTACAAATCTACGAACCATATTTTCAAGGAACCTAGTTCATCAAACTATACACTATACAATAAGAAAATCAGCCTTTTCAAGTATTAAGCAAAGCAGTACCTCCCATTGCTCTCTCTCCGATAGCATGCAGCTTATAAGGAAGACAGATATCTATAAAGTGTTCAGTGATATGACTTTCCTACTGATTGAATCGCTTAAATGAATGAAAGGAAATGTTGCTTTTAGGAGAAATCTGCCCCCGTAAGAGGCGTTGCAAGCAAATAGTTTTTTGAAAAGCAGCGAAGCTTGTCTTGTAGAAAATAGAAAAGTTGTATTGTTGTTCGTAGAGGGGTCGCGGAAGAATATTGGGTTCGAGTCACTTACTGTTGAGGGTTTCTTTCCACTCTTGATAGCGAAAGAGAATCGAATTCTGACCTCTTGTTCACTGTCTTGCTATCCGAACTTGACGAGCAAGATCACGCTCGTGAAAATGCAAGATACCACTGCGGTAGATTCGACCGCGGAAGTCAAGAAATGCCGGTAGATAAAATGTATAACCATCGTAGGCGGAGGCCATTTCGATAAGCGTTTGCTCGTAACGAGCACGCTGTATGTTAGTGACAAAAATCTAGATTAATGAGCTATAGTCGGTAAGATGACGGAGCTTTTGCTCCGCGGGGACTACAATGTTAGCTGTTGAGGGTGCTAGGACATCACTCCTGGGTTTGTATGCTGCTATCTTTATGCTGATCTAATTCATCAAAAATCCATCAGCCGTATCAACCACTTTTGATGGAAGCAAACTAACTTCTTTTTCTTAGGTCGATTTTCTAACAAAGAAAGGTAATTTCTTAAATCAACTTCAGTTTTTTCTTGGGTTGATTTTCTATCATCCCAAAATTTAATCCGAAAAGTATGAATCAATTTCAGTTTTTTTTTTCCCTTGCCTAACATCTAAATTATGATTTCACAAACTTATATTTAAAATTTTCATCAGTCTCATATTTAAAATTATATTTGAGATAAAATTGTAAATTTTCATACACAATTTGATATTGGAATTTTTTTTTAAAAAAAAAATCGTTTCTTTTATCTTGTTTTCTGATTTAACATGAAAATGAATTAAATTTAAATTTTATAAAAGCCTTTTTTTTCCATTTCAAAATTTTACAGTTGTCTTGGTGCTTAATTTCACTATTTGTTTTCGCAAAATAATGTAATTTTTTTTTTTCTGAAAATGGTTTTAGCAAATTAATTTAATTTTTTTTTCTGAAAATCGATTTTTGCAAAAACCGTTCGCGAAAACTTTGATTTTGGTTTTTTTTTCAAAATTTGTTTGTGAAAATGGTTTTTTTGCAAAAGTTATGAGCAGAATTTTTAATATTAGAATTTAAAAAAAAAACTAAATTTGTTATAAATTTGTTACTTTTATCTTGTTCTCTCATTTCATGTGAAAATAAAGGTTAAATTTAAGTCCTTTTTAATTAATTGCTATCATCTCCCTTTTTCTATTAGTCGCTACATAACAATTACTATTGTTTTTTCAACTAATTTGAAATAACTTGGAAGATTAAAAGAATTATGTACCGTTTTGGAAGTTTGCAAATCACCGATTGACAAATGTGTGATATTCCCGTCGAAATTTTATGTTTTTTACAGATTTTTATGCATAGCGTGTATAGGTAAAGAATAATTTGTAAGTAAAATTTGTGAGTTCTTGAGAATAATGATTTGTAAGTGAATTTTGTGAATGTTTTTTTTATGTATTTACGCCCTACTATATTAGTTTTGGTTTGTAAGTTAATTTTTAGTTTTTTTGTTGAGTTTAGTGATTTGCGGGATTTCTTGAACGTGATTTAGAAAGGGATTTGTAAAGTTTCCTAACATAAGTGATTTGGGAGTGATGTTGAAATTTAATTTCCGGTAGCTTTGTTTGAATCCTCATTTTGGTATTGATATTATTTTTATAATTTAGTAAGGGAAAGGGGGGCAAAATAGCCAGTTTAAAAGAGGACACCATAGGTCTCCCCTTCCCTTATGTAATAGAGATTATTCCTAGTTTTCTCCCAAATAGTAAATGCACACAACATTAAAAATCGGAACGAGTACTTAGTTTCTCAACAAAAAAAAATCTAAAGAATAATATACCCGATCATTGCATGTCAGATCGGATTGAAAAATAAATATCATATTATAATCCTTACATTATATATATATTTTTTCAAATTTAAGGAGGATCATAAGATCTACAACCATTAAATGCTACTAAATATCGGAATTGCTAAGATTTTTTTAATCAGGAAATCTAAAATATTCGGATCAACATTTTATAACAATACAAGTCCATATTTTCTCTCCTCAATTTCACCATACAGGTCATCAAGTGCTGATGGATATGGACGCCAATATTGATATTTTTCAAGTACTCAAGTGGCTTTGGACAACTTGATGTGTTTGAAATTTCAACTATGGTAATTGTGGAGTAATGATATACCCATATGTGATATGGGGCCAATATCATGGCATTTAAGTAATTTTTATGACAAAAATAATGTTAAAAAATTATAATTTTTTAATTTTTTGATTTTTTATTTTTTGGGAGCTTGTTAGTTGAAATCTTATATCATATCAGCTAGCTATTAAATCATATCTGAACTACATCTAATCATATCAAGATCCGATATGTACAAAGTGTGCACATATCGGATATGGGCAAATACTTTCTCGGTCATTGTGTCGGCAACTACTCAACTTTATATGCTAAGATTTATTCATTGATGCTGACATACAGTACTAGAGTGTCAATTCAGTTCAACAATTCAACTATTATTATATTCAAATAGTTTAGTTAATATTAGTTTAATTTACAACAGTTAAAAAAATTAAAGTTCAGTTCAATTAACAAATTTCGCTTCAATTTTTTTCCTTTTCATTTCCAATAGTTGCAATTTAAATGAGTTTTATTCGAACAGTTAAACCACCCAAGTGACCCAACGGTCGAATCCATATCAGTCAAAATACGTTGCAATTATTTTTAGTTTTAGTTTAAATCGGTTTCAGTTCAGTTTTAGTTTAAATCGGTTTCAATTCAGTTTTAGTTTCAATGTGAATTAGTTCATTTAATTTAGTTGAATATTAAGTTAAGTTGATTGATAAACTTTTCCGTTTTTCACATTTATTTTCAGTTACAGTTTGTTTCAGTTCAGTTATACTTCAATTTTGATTTTTCATTTACAGTTTATTTCAATTTTAGTTCAACATTTTTACGATTACTTCCAGTCAGTTCAAATTTAAGTTGTTTTAGTTCAACCATCATTTCATTAATGAAACTGACGGCTCTATACAGGACCATATTTGATGCACTGACGCGAACTAGCTCCATGGAAAATTGTCATTACTATTTTTTGGTGCCAAAATTTTCAAGCCTCAATTGCTTATATATACATGTTGTCGTCGCCTTTTGATACCATCCAAATACAAGCGTTTGCTGTGAGTCAAGTCATGGCCTCTTCAAAGCGTTTTCTTGTTGGCATCATTTTTACCCTTCTTTTTCTCATTTCTTCTAAGGTCTCCGCTCGTCAGTTGGCTGATCCAAACTCGACTCAACATACCAGTGAGTTTCTTACCTGCCCAATTTTTATGCTTTTGAACAATATTCACATTCACTTATCACGTATAGGTATCATTGTTACCATCTAGTAATTGCATAATTTATGAGCGTCTACTATTTATGCTGTACACGCAGGCGAAGTATGTTTTGTTTTATCCTATCCCAAAAAAAAACACCTTACGCTACTTTTTATCACTTAATCATGCTTTTAAATGGGCTATGTAGTGAATTTGTATGGGATACCAAAATTGATCACTTGAATTTGTTTCGCAGAGTTGGTGAAGGAGTCTAAGCACGGCAGCACGAATGGGTTGCTGCATCCGACTGCTTATCCTGTTGATCCTCCAGGTTATGGTGATTACCCCGGGTATCCCCCACGGAGCCCAGGCAAAGCCTAACTACGCAGTTCCCGGAAGTCCAGGCGTTGTGTTTGTGTGGATAAGTCATAGATGCGAGTATTATTAAACTAGATATGGATTATGAGAGTGAATAAATGTTGAATAAAACTCTGAAAAGAAGGTGGGTACCTAAACTTGTACGTGTTTCTATGTAATGTTTTTCAAGTTTGTTTGGGATTATTATGTACGAAAAATCTGTTCCAAGTTCTATATATTCCCTCCGGTTTTTTTTAGATGTAACATTGGACTTTTCACATTTATCGAAGCACAACTTTGACCGATAATATCTCCAATTATATAAAAGTAAAAATTATAAAAAATATATATTTGGAAAGTGTATACCGTGACGAATCAAACAAGATCCCACATGACTATATTTTTTCTTATGTATAAATAACAATTAGTGGTCAAAGTGTATTGGATGAATAGTGCCCAAAGTCAATATGTTACATTTAAAAAAAACGGAGGGAGTATTAATTAGGAAAAATTGATTCTAATAATCCAACCTTTGGGCAGTTCGTTCAAAATAATCCAACCTTTTGATTATTATTTAATAATCTAACCTTTTAGGACAATTTGCAAATAATGCACCGTGACCTGTTGAAACAAGTAGGTGACCATTAGAATAGGTTAATTGCACACGTGTCTTGCTCTGATTTGTTGTGATCTAATTAATCAATGTTAATCTTAATTAAGATAACCAAACAACACCCCACCCCCACCACCATCACTGCCACTCCCAATAACTCCCATTTCAACCCACCACCACCACTGCCAACAACCCCCCCACCACCACACAACCGCAGTACCAACCACCAATGCCAACCGCATTTCACCCACACCACCACCACTGCCAACCGCATTTCACCCGCACCACCACCATAGCCAACAACCCCCATTTCACCCCACCCCAAACAACACCACCACTACACAATCGCAGTACCACAAAACCTTTTGCACAATCTGCCCCACCACCCCAATTCAAAATTGCAAGATGGGAGGCGTGGCATCAGCAAGAAGAAGAGAAAGAGAGAGATTCGAAGGGGGGGGGGGGAGGCGCTGCTGCGGGATTCGAAGGGGAATGTGAGGAAGCGAGAGGGGGATTCGAAGGGGATGCGGGGAGGGGGATTCGAAGGGGATGTGGGGGAGCGGGATGGGGAGGCGCTGCTGCGGGGGAGGGGGCTATGGGGGGGGGGGGGGTGCTCAAAGTAGGGGTAGAGGGTAGGGGAGGGGGGTTGCTCACAGTGGGGGTCGGGTAGTGGAAGGGAGGGGGTGCTAACAATGGGGTCAGGGGGCAGGGGAGGGGAGGGGGTGGTTGAAGTGATGAGTAAAGGGTGGTAAGGGGGAGGAAGAGAGATAGGGAGTGAGGGGTTAGAGAAAAAAAAAGAAATATGGAAAAAAAATTAATTTTACAACTTCAACAGGTTACCTGTTTCAGGGATCATTATGAGCAGATACAACTAAAAGGTCGGATTATTAAATAATAATCAAAAGGTTGGATTATTTTGAGCGAACGGCTCAAAGGTTGGATTATTAGAATCAATTTTTCCTATTGATTATATGATATGCCAAGAATTAATTAAATTTTATGGAAGGAAAAACTTCTCTCCGAAATGTTAGATCAAGTTAGACATGCAGAACACTTTTAATATTATAGAACTAGGTTTTTGACCCGTGCAAAAATGCACGGGAACTTTTTTGTTTAATAAGCATGTTTATATACCAACTACAGTAAAAGCATACAAAAGATTCTCTACGTCTACTTGATTTAATATAGGCTTATGTACTACTCGAAACTCAAATGAGTTTAACTTCTATACCATATTAAATTAATAAACTTTGAACGTGTATTGAAATACAGAATAATCCTATACATATTTAACCAAAAACAAAGCATCAATGATGCACTTTACAAGAAAGACAAAAAATGCTCCTTTATTTAATTATGAAGTTGTTTTGCAAATACATGACACTCTTAGGTTGTAGAAGACTTATTTTATATGTCATTAGCTGTAATATTAACATATCATGTTCTTTCTCACAAATCAGTATTATTATACACTTTCTACCCGTGACTTTAGAAATGACCACATGAAATTGGCTATGGTGAAAACCGAACTTGGGAGATAGTACAAACCCATATGTGATAGGGATAACTTTGACTTTTATTTATAGTCATTGCAAAACAAATTCAAGGAAATTTTGTTCCATTTGACAGAATGAGTGTCATACGGGTATAAATACCATATTACTCCCTTTCCTTGACATACTAGGCCCCCTTTAAATGATTCTCTAGGAAATACCAAATATATGTTTTCTACTATATATAGTTGATATAGGATCATTTCCCTTTCCCAGCTAAAAAACTAACGTGATTGATTTTCTTGTTGTTGGCTCCTTGAGCCACCCCGTGTCCTTGCCACCGCCTGATTGGTGATTTTTCCATCTTTTTATTCTCATTTTAGTATGTAGTCTCCTTTTATTTGGAGCCCCTTAGCTTGAACATGTCTATGACCTCGAAGATGAATGTTCGATTATCCATGTACCACAATTAACCAAATTTAGTAGAAGAAATACGCTACTCATCGGTACAAAATATGATTTGTTTTTGTAGAAAATTAAATAATTCATAATTTACGTTTAATATAAAAATGCACAAAATGAGATAGCCCGTGCAATAAAAAAAACTCAAACGGCATGAGATAAATACATCATGTTGATGTCGTTATTTGTATAATCCATGTTTTTTAAAGTCATTAATTTTACTAAACAAAATTATGGTTTTTCTTTAAAGAATTATAAGCGAATAACATAAAGAATTATGATTACCATAACTATCATAACTTACTAATAGAAAGTGGTCCTACTCGACCAAAATACACACTAAACCACACCTCTATTATGCAACTTAGTAAAATCAGAATTTAGCATATATTATTTTTCATATTGTTTTGCCCTACTCAATGTAAACCAACCTTAAATATAAACCACCCTCATCCCTTTAATTTTATTCCATAGCACCCCACTAATCATACAATTAACTTCAAATTGATAAAAATATTGACTTCAATTCATATACTTGACATTCATCTATCGCCCATCTCTAGAACAAAGGGGTATTATAGACATTTATTTAGTTCCACTATAAAAATCATGATCTAAATATATAGGTGTTAAAGAAATTTAACACGCCAAGTTTGGATTCGTCAATATTTAAACTTATAGTATGTTAATACGATTCGATATGTGTTTCAATAAATAATAACCAACCCATTTCTTTACATTTGAAAATTTCATGTGATGAATAGATCTAGTTCGATCTTGGTTATGCATTAGTTCTAGGTGATTATGCTCCACTTATGATGAAACTAATTTTAATTATGTTATAGTTTAACATATATTTATTGAGATATAAAGAGTTTCCTAATAACTTTCTTCATTCTTTAATATATCATAATTGCATAAATGGAATCTCCTAATCATTTACGGACTTTATTTAAGTTATCAAATAGTTACCTATTTTTCTTCTCATTGAGATCTAAAAATTCCTTAAATCTGAACCATAATGTTATGAGTTATCAACTGAACTTTCCTTTGATCTTTTTTGTTTTTTGACTAAAATTATCTTCATAATTTTTGTGTTCCTTCACCAAGTGATATCTACCATTTTGTTTGATGACTCAATTTTTTAGCTTCATTGAAAAATTCTCTAACTTCATACCATGTGGCTTCAAGGATTTTGTTTTAGATATAGAGATATTATAATTCAAAAAAAAATTAAATACATACTTTATTTAATGGTTGCGTACAAATTTAATAAATTTCAATAGTCATTATTAACATCCATTTCAACCAAAAATCACGATTTTCAAAATTATGAGTAGATAAAGGAAATGTTAACACAACAATCTATTATATTTATAAATGTGATCAATTATAATGAAAGTGGAAATAAGTTTTCAATAAATGATTCAAAGGAAATATAAGGTATACTTTTATAATACAAACTTTCTCTTTTCGTTTGCATACTATTGTGTATCATCTCCCGTCGTTTTATAGTTTTATTGTTTCAATAAAAGAAATCAAATTTTCAAAAACTTGCAAAATTTCATACTTTCATATATAATTTGCTTATCTGAGTTTATATTAAGTTATCTAAAATTATTTGACCTTATTAGTTCTTATTAGACTTTATTCAAACTTAGATGAACTTATTTAAATTTATTAGACCTTATAGAGTTTGTCAGACCTTATTAGGTTTAGTTTTGGAACTTTTGATGCAGAAATTTTAATTTATAAGGTCTTCAACTATCTATTTTTTGTGTGTTTTAAATGTCAGAATGTAAGCTGAATTATCACTTTGATTTTGCAAAGAATTGGTAGGATTTTGTATACTTATTTGTTAAATTGTTGTCTATGTTTATGCTATTGCTTAGTACCTGTAGAGTTAAGGAATAGGACTATAAGAAGTTCATATTAGTTGTAATTTTGGTTACTTACTATAGAACTTCATATAGATGAAACTCTAAGAATTGTTTTTTATCATTATTTTGCTTAGAACAAATAGCATAAAAGATTATGATAAACAAAATTGGTTTCCTACCAAGCATGATTAAGTAGATTTATTATAACCAGATGTAGTATGTTAAAAAAACTAAGGAAAAACGACCAAGGATGTTCAGCTTAATATCCAAATTAATTTAACATTGACGAACACACAATAAATACCCGGATCCAATAACACACAATTTAAATTAGAATTTTATGAATTATTAACTCTAATTATATAGACCAAATTATAAACTCAAATCATAATTCATACTATCATGATAAATTGAATTAGAATAAAAATGAAAATGATGCAAAACGAATTTCTTTTATATTTCTCTAATGGACTCTAAACAACATCTTCTCCTTTCACCAAACAACATTCAGTATGTTTATTTTAGTAGTCAAGACTCAAGAGGCATTTCACCTTCTCTTATTTACTCCTTCAACTCTCCTCCATTCCATCAAAGATCTTGAATTGTGTGCATTCTTTTGTTCTTCCACTATCTCTCTGTTCTTCCTCTGCAACTACAAACCCACTACTTTTTCTCTCATCCCCTTAGATCATAATTCATTTTATGGTGATGCGCTTACTCAAGTTGGTGGTGCTGCTAGCGATTTTGTTCTGCCACGGCTGTACATATGCATGTATTGCATGCGTTGCGCCAACCTGAGCTGATGTTGTATCGCCAACGATTTTTAGCTCTCTGATCTTCCTCTTACATTTGTATTGTGTTGCAAGTGAATTTTCATCCGTGAGATTATGAAATGTCGGTTGAGATTAGTTTCACCCTAAAATGTATCAAGATCTTCATCTTTTGGTTAAGATTTTCAGTTTTCGATGAGAATTTTGTTTTTCTTTTTCCATTATTCAAATTTGGTGCTTTTTTTACTCTACTATTTGGAAATCTACTTGCGGCCACTACCACCACCACTTTCGCCGCCATGCTTCTGCTCGTGTCTTTCTCTGTTCATGTCTTGCTCATTCATCTTTTTTATTGTATTTTCTCTCTCCTCTAAATTGGTATTTAGCTTGAAAATAATTCCATAACTGGTATTTATGAAAATAATAACAATGACCGCTAACATAATATTGGATTTGTTTCCTTAATTGATAAATGGTTGATTGATTCCTTTAGCTATTGTAATTAATATTATTTTCTTGATTGTTACACAATCGAAGGAATTAATTGATTATTGTTAAAATTATTTTTAGCAACGCCATATGGTATAAGCAAGAATTAGGTCGAAAAGTTGAGGGTGAAGGAGAACAGAGGAAGGTTGAGGTCTTGCCACTTAATTTGTTTTTTAAAATGATTTTATCCTTTATTTTTCGTGAATTTCTTTTCTCACTTGCTTAGTTTTGTCTCACTCTCTGCTTGGTTTGCACTTACCTCCCTCCCCTACTCCCCTTCTCTTGTATGTTCTCTCTCTCTCATTAATATCTTACTGTTCAAGTGCCAAATTCTCCCTATTTTTCCCCACAATTGTAGTTTTTGGACCCGTGCAGAATGTACGGGAATATTTTAGTGGATAATTTTTGTTTTGATTATTAAACAAATCATATAATCTATAATATAGAAGTTACAATGTTGCAATGCATAAAAATATATCACCAACTCATTAATAGATTTATTGGTTATCTTAGTTGGAAAAAAGTAATTATGATGAATCTTATCTAATCAAATGATTACCTTAAAATAAATACAAAAGATAAAAACAGACAATATCATAAAAGAAATCTACATAAATAAAGTAGGGAACTATTATGAGTACTTATTCAAACATTTTGAAACACTTCATCATATACCACGGTAGTGGTAAAAAAATTCCTTATATGAAAACATGATTAATTATATTACTTAATTAATATATTCTAACAATGAACTTGAAATTATTAGTGTGGCATCATATTATAAGTCATACTTGAACCATGTGCCATAAAGCTTGTAGATTATTAACAATTATGCCTTAAACTACCAATAATGAATGTATTATTTGACTACAAAAAAAATTGATAACAAATGTATTATCTGTGTTGAATACTAGTTTTGATAATGACAAAGAAACAAAGGAACAAACTAAGTAGTGAACTAATGAGTTATTTAAGTGTATGGTGTTTAAGGTATCAATAAAAGGAACTGGGAGAATACGAAGTCAAGGAAGAAGTCAAGAGAGGATTTCAAAGGTAGTAAAGAAGTTTCTATGTTGATACCGGAGCAAGCTTGGATCAAGAAGAATAGAAGCTAGGCGTTTTATTTTCTAGTTCCAATGTAAAGGAACAAAGAAAGAATGGTAAGGAACATGCAGTCTATTTGAGAATGAGAGTTTGTTCCTTCGTAAGGAACAAACTAAGTGGCACTAAGCGAATATGTTAAAGGAACTTAGTTAATAAAAGGAACTAGACTTAGGCGCAACTTATAACGGTTAAAAATATAATGAGTAAGTCATGCCTAAATTATAGGAAATTAGTTATACTTAATTTCAAATGATAAAATCAGTTTAAAAGAAAATCTGTTTAAGAGAAAGATTTTATTTTTCGGAAAATTAAGAAAACAAATATCCGGTTATTTAAAAGATTTTGTTTAAAAGATATTATTTTCTTAAAGATTAAAAATTAAGTTTTAAAGATAAAAGTATTTTTATAAAAACTGATTTTCGGATAAAACTCAAGAAACTCCTATTACTTAGGAGTAATGGCTGAAAAATATCCACGTTCATTTATAGTTCATGGGATCATGGGACATGATGTGAAACGTGTTCCTTAGGGGAAGGAACATCATGGGTTAATGGACTAAAACATGTACTCGAGTTTTAATCTCACGTTCTTCATGATTAACTCTATAAATATAGAAGTCTAGATAAGTTCCAAATGCTGACTAAGTAATTAAGTGAGTTTAACTAATTAAGTGTCAGTGCCTTCATTCTCTCATAATAGCCATTTCTTCTTTGCCTTCTTACTCTAATTCCACTAAGCTTATTTTCATCAATTGTATTTTGGTTTTTGGGGTAAGGGAACTTTGAGTGAAGTTCTGTAAGAGAGAGCTTTGAGTGAAGCTTGTATGTGTGAGAAAACTTCGAGTGAAGTTGAGAGGAACTGCTGTTAAGGGAACAGTGGCTCAGGAACTTGAGTTTAGGAACTCAAGGTGTGGCTCGAGTTAGAATTAGGTTGTAACAAAGTTGTTTGGCCTAATTAGTGAAAGTGTTGTGTTTAAAATCCCTAGTGGTCGAGGTTGTTTCTTCTTGTTGGGCCCAAGAAGTTTTTCCTCGTAAAAATCCCTTGTGTTCCTTTAGCTTGTTTATTCGTTTAAGTTTTAATTTCCGCAAAAAGTTACGTTTATTTCTACACCTACAATTCACCCCCCTCTTGTAGTGTTCCTTTAGCTTGTTAATTCACGTAATCTTTGATGAATCTGACAAACTTAATCCAAGCATACAGGTTGATGACTATGAGATAGGGTTAGCACAACCAAGCACAAGGAACGCAGATTCACAAGAAGAGGAAGAAGTGAAGGAGGAAAGGAATGAGGAATTTGAAAATAATGACATCAATGATGTTCCTGTTCCTCAAGCAGGAGAAGATGCTTCTGTTCCTCAAAATGAAGGAACTGAGTCCATTGAGGCTAACAAAGGAACAACTGAGCAGAGTTCCTCATCTACTCAAGGAACTCATGAAGAACAACATGTTCCTATAAGAGAGTTCCAACCAAAACCTTGGAGACAACAAAAGTCACATCCTGTGAAACTCATAATCAGCGACATATCCAAAGGTACGCAAACTAGATCTCAGTTAAGGAACTTTTGTGCATTTCATGCGTTCTTATCAATGATGGAACCAAGAAATCATGAGGAAGCCTTAACTGACTCTGATTGGATTACTGCAATGCAAGCTGAATTAAATGAGTTTGAAAGAAACAAGGTATGGCATCTAATTCCCTCATCTAAACAACAAAAGGTAATTGGCTTAAAATGGGTGTTTAGAAACAAACTAGATGAATATGGAACCATTGTAAGAAACAAAGCTAGACTTGTAGTAAAAGGTTATAATCAACAAGAAGGAATAATTATGAAGAAACCTTTGCTCCTGTAGCTAGATTAGAAGCCATTAGAATTTTAATTGCATTTGCTGCTTACATGGGATTTAAATTATATCAAATGGATGTTAAGTGTGCATTTTTAAATGGCTACCTAAACGAAGATGTATATGTTGAACAACCCCGGTTTTGAAAATAATAATCTCCCAAATCATGTCTACAAGCTTGATAAAGCTCTTTATGGGTTAAAACAAGCACCTAGATCATGGTATGAGAGATTATCAAAGTTCCTTTTAGAAAACAATTTTAAAAGAGGAAAGGTTGATAAAACCTTGTTCCTAAAATCTAAAGGAACTGATATTTTGCTTGTTCAAATATATGTTGATGACATCATATTCGGAGCTACTAATGAAATATTGTGCAAAGAATTCTCAAGTCTCATGAGCAATGAATTTGAAATGAGTATGATGGGTGAGTTAAATTTCTTTCTTGGACTACAAATCAAACAAACTGAAAAAGGTATAATTGTTCACCAACAAAAATACATAAAGGAACTATTAAAGAAATATGGCCTCGAAAATTCAAAGATAAATCACACTCCTATGGGAACTTCAACTAGATTAGATGAAGACTCCATAGGAACAAGTGTTGATCAAACAAAATATAGAGGAATGATTGGTTCACTTTTGTATCTAACTGCTAGTCGTCCAGACATAGCTTTCAGTGTTGGTTTGTGTGCTAGATTTCAAGCAAATCCAAAGGAGTCTCACCTCACTGCTGTGAAATTTAGATATCTTAAAGGAACAGATGATCTTGGACTCATACTATCCAAGAAGTGATACATTCGAACTAAAAGGATATGCAGATGCAGATTATGCTGGAGATCTTGTAAATAGGAAAAGCACCTCAGGTATGGCACAATTCCTTGGTCATAGTTTAGTTTCTTGGAGTACCAAGAAACAAAACACAGTTGCTTTATCCACTGCTGAAGCAGAATATGTAGCAGCTGCTGCATGTTGCTCTCAAATGCTTTGGATAAAACAACAACTTAGTGACTATGGAATAAACTTTGAATGTGTTCCTATATATTGTGACAATATAAGTGCTATAAGTATATATCTAAAGATCCAGTGCATCATTCTAGAGTAAAGCATATACATATTAGACATCACTTTTTAAGAGAAAATGTTGAAAAAGGTTTGATTAAACTTGAGTTTTGTCAAACAGACTATCAGATTGCTGATATCTAACTAAGCCTTTGCAAAGGATAGATATGAAAAATTAAGGCTTGAGTTAGGGTTAATAAAAATTAAGTGATTGTTCCTATGTCATTCCCCCATGTTTGAATCAATTTGAGTGACTTTGTGTGCTAAAAATAATTGTGTTTAAATTGCCTAAGACCATTACAAATTAATATGTTGCAAGACATAAACATGAACTCAAAGAAATTAAACAACTCACAAATGTCACATAATACTCCCCTTACTGTTCCTAAGGTTAAGAAACATGCATGATATGAAGGACATTGATATGTAGCATTAGTTGTTCCTATAGCACAAGTTCCTTAGCATTTATTTTCTTTCAAAAATTAAAATTCATAAAAACCAAAAATCCGAAAAATCCAAAATAAAATAAGGGGAACAGTTTAATTAAATCTTGGTTCTTATTATCTTTTCGTTTTCTCTTTTTATTTTTATTTTATTTTTTGCTTTATTTCTTTCCCGCGTGTCATAATTACTATTACATGCAAAACTTCCTTCTTAATTCATCTAAGAAACCGTGTTCCTCTCAACGCTTCATCTTCACCATAGCCGAAACCTCATCACACCCTTTGATACTCCATAAAAACCTCCAAACCTTCAAAATCATGGCAAAAACTTCAAGAAACTCTCCTTTTCCAAATCAAAAAAACAACACTTCAAAAATGGAAAATACTTCATCTCCAACCAAAACCCTTGAAACCGACATAATTCAAGAAAACCCCATAGAGGAACAGCAATTAGAATCTCCTAGAAGGAGTATGCGTAGAAGAAAATTGATTGGGGAAGACGATGAAGAAGAAACCCCGGAACAATCTCAGGGGAAGAAGAAGAAATCACCTGTTCCTTCCAAAGGAACTGTTTCTTCTCTTCCAAGAAAAGGGTCGAACGAAGTGAATCTAGGTATGTTTGGGTTTTTGCGTCGATTTAGAATGGGCAATAAATAGAATTTCTAGAATTAACCTCCATTCTAAAGGAACAAGGCATGGAATTCTTGTTTGAATTCGCCTTTAATAATGCTCTTGTTCCTCTAGCTATGGATGATTTGTGCAAATTTGTTAATACTAATGGAACTTGCACAACTGAGGTTAGAGGAAAGAAAATAAGGTTTAATCAAGCCATTTGGCAAAGTATGGGAAGTTCCTTGCAAAGGAACTGATTTGTATTTAAAGGAAAGGAACTGTTTCCTTTCCGAATTTTCCTCAAGACAAAATCTTAGAATATTTTGGAGGAACGCTGGCCAAAACAAACTTAACCATAACCTACTCTCTCCCCTTCACAAAGTCTATTTAATTGGTTTGGAGAGCACTCATTCCTCGAACTGAAAAGAGGAATGAAGTGGGTCTCTTGGATATGTGTTACATGTTTTGCTTGGACCACACATACAAATCAATTTCCCTTCCCTCTTCATTCAACACTTAACTCACTGTATTGAGAACAATTGTGTATTGGTACGGTGCCTTGATAACTTCTTTACTTCATCACTTTAAGTAAGACTTACGGTTGGACCACATAGGTCAAAAAGGGAACATCTTGAATGAGAAGACCCTAAATGGACTTGGCTTGTCTGTCCAAGAAGGTGTCTCATTCAAGGAGAATGGTTCCAGTTCCTCAGGAAAAGAAAACTGCCTAAACTGACTTAGAAGAAGATAATGAGTTATCTTGGATAACCCTGTTCCTAACCGGAGGAACGAAACCTAAGAGGCGCAAACACATTGCCATAAGCCTAAACCTCTGTTCCTAGAGAGTGAGGAAGAGCACTCGTAGAAAATTGCTCCAGTTCTGTTCCTTCCAACGAGGACTCTCCTTAGTCCTTTCGGATAATGAGGAACAGGACCCTCACTCTCAAGGAACCTACTCACCACCATCTCCAAATCTCTGTTCCTTTCACAAAATACCCTCCATTTCACCTTCATCCTTCTCTGTTCCTTCCATTTTGAGCAGTTGAAGGATGAAATAAAAGGCCAAATCCTTTTGCTTCCACCTCACACCACCATTTCTTCCTCCATTTATCACCCTTCACCTTCTGTTTCATTCCGGAACAGATGACCTTCCATCAACCCCTCCAGTTCCTTCACAAAATCCCCATCTGCCTCAGTTCCAAGGGTAAGGAACAGGAACTCCGGATGATGCAACTGGGTTAATGAGTTGCTTCCTGCCAACATATGATAAATTTTAAATCATCTTCATTGGACTTTGGATGCCAAAACTGATACAATGTAAGTCTTATGAAGAACTTGAGTGATACGTGGTTGCGCAACAAGAGAAGATGGACTCTATGGCTCGTGCCTTGGAGGAGTGAAGGAACAGGTTGGAATCAACATGGGGTGGTGATGAAAAATAGAGGATGTGGTGGAAGAAGAAGTTGTAGAGGAACACCATTCCCCTTCCCTTTCTTAGTTTTTTTGTTTTGTTGTTCCTGTTTCTTTAATCAAGGAACACAACTTTTGTTTACTCCTTTTTCTTTTCTTTCTTTGTTTTGTTATGGAACAAGTGCTATATAATCAATGACTTTTGCTATTATGTCTATGTTTCTAAATGATTTGCATAATTTCTTCCTTGGAATGGCTAGTATTATGTGATTGATGTTTGAGCAAGTTTACTCTTTGATTTTCTAACTTAACCACAATGGTGCTTGTATATTGGTCTTAAGGTGTTAAATCAATTCATCAATACATGCAAGTCTATTCTTTTTGAGGATGACAAAGGGGGAAAAGATTTAAGGAACAAACTGTACATAAACTGAAAAATGAAAATTGAAAAAAATTAAAAATGGATAAGGTAAATGAAAAATCAAAAATAGGTTAAGGTAAATGAAAAATCAAAATTCAGTTACTTACATAATTGTGTTTCATAATTGGGTTTAATTTTTCATTTTCTTCTTTATGTTTTTTTCATTATCATTCACTTATATTATTTGTTATTTTCCTTAGTTTGTACCTTTGTTGTCATCATCAAAAAGGGGGAAATTGTTGAACCCTAGTTTTGATAATGACAAAGAAACAAAGGAACAAACTAAGTAGTGAACTAATGATTTATTTAAGTGTATGGTGTTTAAGGTATCAATGAAAGGAACTGGGAGAATACGAAGTCAAGAAGAAGTCAAGAGAGGATTTCAAAGGCTAAGTAAAGAAGTTTCTATGTTGATACTGGAGCAAGCATTGGATCAAGAAAATAGAAGCTAGGCGTTTTATTTTCTAGTTCCAATGTAAAGGAACAAAGAAAGAATGGTAAGGAACGTGGCAGTTATTTGAGAATGAGAGTTTGTTCCTTGTAAGGAACAAACTAAGTGGCACTAACGAATATGTTAAAGGAACTTAGTTAATAAAAGGAACTAGACTTAGGCGTGCAACATTTAACGGTTAAAAATATATGAGTAAGTCATGCCTAAATTATAGGAAATTAGTTATATCTAATTTCAAATGATAAAATCAGTTTTAAAAAGAAAATCTGTTTAGAAGAAAGATTTTATTTTTCGGAAAATAAGAAAATAATATCCGGTTTTAGAAAGATTTTTTTAAAGATATTATTTTCTTAAAGATTAAAATTCAAGTTTTAAAGATAAAAAATTTTTATAAAACTGATTTTCGGATAAAGCTCAAGGAACTCCTATTACTTAGGAGTAATGGCTGAAAATATCCACGTTCATTTATAGTTCATGGGATCATGGGACATGATGTGAAACGTGTTCCTTAGGGGAAGGAACATCATGGGTTAATGGACTTAAACATGTACTCATTTAATCCCACGTTCTTCATGATTAACTCTATAAATATAGAAGTCTAGATAAGTTCCAAATGTGTCCGACTAAGTAATTAAGTGAGTTTAACTATTAAGTGCCAGTGCCTTCATTCTCTCATAATAGCCATTTGTTCTTTGCCTTCTTACTCTAATTCCACTAAGCTTATTTCGATCAATTGTATTTTGGTTTTTGGGGTAAGGGAACTTTGAGTGAAGTTCTGTAAGAGAGAGGCTTTGAGTGAAGCTTGTATGTGTGAGAAAACTTCGAGTGAAGTTGAGAGGAACTGCTGTTAAGGGAACAGTGGCTCAGGAACTTGAGTTTAGGAACTCAAGGTGTGGCTCGAGTTAGAATTAGGTTGTAACAAAGTTGTTTGGCCTAATTAGTGAAAGTGTTGAGTTTAAAATCCCTAGTGGTCGAGGTTGTTTCTTCTTGTTGGGCCCAAGAAGTTTTTCCTCGTAAAAATCCCTTGTGTTCCTTTAGCTTGTTTATTCGTTTAAGTTTTAATTTCCGCAAAAATTTACGTTTATTTCTACACCTACAATTCACCCCCCCTCTTGTAGTGTTCCTAGGGAAATAACAATATGACTATAAAAAAATATGCCTGTCATGTTAATACCGGTTTTTCAGAGTGAGCGCCAAACTTATTTTATCTTAACTTTTTAATCTTATCTATAATTTTATGATCTTATTATGTCAGAAATAAGACAAAATAAGTTGAAGTGACCGAACCCTTATGTGTTGCTTTTCAAATTTTCACCTAATTTAATTTCTTGTTGGATATGTTGTCTCTAGTCTTCTCTCAGTTTGGCCTTGTTTTCCTGTTATATATACTCTCTCATAATAATGTTAACCATGGCATGTAATATAATGTCATAAGTAAGATATAGTATGGTTATTAAATATTATTTTATAAAAAGTAGATTGGTAGGAGTTTGTAAGATATTTTTTTAATGAAAAGGAGAGACAATGGGATATTTTTTTAGAAATAGAGTGTGGGTCAAAAGGGGTTAATCACTTATATAATAATAGTGAGACCACATCAAAATTGAAAGTATGTTCAAATTAATTTGGGATGAAATAGAAATGAAAGTATTAATACTAATATGAGATGAATAGAGTATTAAAATTTGTTTTTCAATAGACATCATCGAGAACGAACAAATGTCAAAAAGGCCATTTAATTGTCAATCGTTTGTCGAATACAAATGAACTATTTCACACTCTAATCGACCTTGATTGTTTTCTTGGTTAAATAACATAGCATTTAGAAAAGAGTTTCATGGAAATGAGTTTCATTTAGAAAAGCAAATAACAGGAGAAAAAAGAATGAAAAAAAGAAGAGAAAACCAAATTTCTACGACACTACATTGTGGGTTCCCTAGAACCTAGAATCATCTCTCCCTCATAAAGGAAAATTCCACCTTAAGCTTGAATACTCAAACACCCCAATCTCATTTAAAATCTATCTTCTCTGTTATTATTGATCAAGAGAACATCACCATATGTACTGCTGCCCATGTTTATTTGTCACTCCTCTTGTCCACTTGACATTTTCTGGTGTTGCCGCAAGTGTTAGATGAAGTGGAGGTCAGTTGTGATTGCTCTCTATTTGGCTTTCTCTCTCGTCATCAGTCCTCAACTCCCATTTTTTATTTCTTTAAGTTATACTTTTCATCCATTATTTGCTTGCTTTTTGAGGTAGTTTTTTTAATTCATCGTTATTGGATTGTTGAACGCCATATCTTAGATAACGAATTTTTGAATTTGGTCCTGTCTTATGTACGAAGTATGAACCCTCCAACATCAGTTTTATAGAAGGTACATAAAAGTTTATAAATGTAAATTATGCATTTATTCCAAATCTAAAACTTTTACATTAAGTACAAAAATATAGTTTATTTGAATGCCCTCTCTCTTCTTCCACCGTGGTTTGCTTCTAAATTCCAATGTTTAGATGAACTCTATCATTAATCTATGCTGCTCCTGATGTGGTGCTCGTGGATTTTCTCTTTCCTCTTCTTCGTGGACTACCTACAGTTGCATTGCTGCTGTTACTGACTTGGTGCTTCTGAATTTTATCTCTCATCTTCCACTGTCGTCGTTTGCTTCCAATGTATAGCTGTTGCAGTTGGATTGTTGTTGTTGTTGTTGCTTCTCTGCGTGCCACTGTGGTCGAGCATTATTTCAGTTCTATTGTGCATTGTGGTGGTTTCTAAAATGATTCATAGATTTCAATTGACCCTATTTATATCAATTCCATGCCAAAATGTATGCAATAAGCTTCAATACATATTCAGTGGAAATGTGTATAATTAGCGGAAATCATGGACATGGAAATCATCCTTGATTGATATTTTGATTTCACTACCATATATATGAATTAGATAGGCAAAATCGGATGTACATAAAATTAGAAAGAATAAATTCAGGGAAGGAATAAATCGGACATGGAAATGTTACTGTTCCTTAATTATATATATTACGTATCAATTAAAATCTGTAATTGACGTCATTTATATAGATTACTGAATCAATTATATATGGGTGATTTAAGGGAAGGAATATGCGTGATTAAGGGAATTTCATATTCTTTGATTGCCTTGACACTTGGACACTCTAATTGAGCTTCAAAAAAATACTGATCAACGGAGCATGCCACGTCATGCCACGTGGGATTGAAATCTCTAACTTTGCGACACGTGGTCTGAAGGATTCTTCTTTAGATATATATATAGATGAGGTCCGACTTTAATGATCAATATTTTTGCTTGAGCTCTTGGGACTTATGATCGACTAAACATGCAAATACCCGCGGGAAGACTCACATATTCTGATAGTAAATTAAAGCAGTACAATCAAACAAATGGCGTAATGTCCCACCACAGAAGTCGTTCTTGGCCTATGAAGTGTGGGGAATCACACAAGCCTTCAAATTAAAAGGGCCCAAAAATATAGAACAAGTACTAGTACTTGCAGCATATCGAAACAAAAACAATATGAGCAGCAAATAAGATAGGAACCTCTCTTGACAAGCGGTGTAAGCTCAAATCTTGGTGATGTTTTTTTCTACAAGAAATATATCTGACAGTTGTATGTCTCCAATCTCTCTTATTCATTTTCTTTTTCTTTTTTCTTATGTTGAATGGACATTAAAGAGACAATCTTTAATTGCTTTTTGTCTCTTGAAGTCTCCGTCAATTTTCATTTTGAAGTCTCCATATTTTCATTCTTCGCTTTTTCCAAATTCCAAAATCCCAAAATGTTTACTTCCATCCGAAATTATAAATATAAATTCTCATTAATGTCATCATTTCCCAATAAAAAGTCATATTAATAGCCATTATTAACAATTCAACTATATAATTGAGTTATTTATTTGAATTTGAACCAGTATACTCACAATAGAAGTTGAAAAGACGGTTCTTTTACTACTCAATTTTAATGATTTAATCCTTAATATTATAGTTTATTGAACTTTTTTGTTGATAAAATTATGTACTTATTTTAAGTACTTGTGAAGGGCCCAAATGTGAGAATTTAAATAAAGTCTCGATAATGGTAGCCCCGCCCCTGACCCAGCATATGATGGAACGATCTAGTATCAAGAGACCACACATCATAACTTAAATCATATTCCCCCTCGCTCACAACTCAACTAGAGTTAAGAGACATCGAGAGCATGTTTGGTTCAAGTCATGGAATGGAACCAAATAGAGGAAGGGAATGGTAACAAAACTTATTACCTTTATTGGATGTCTGATTCAAGCCTTGAAATGAAAAGGGAATGGTAACCATTACCATCAACCAATGGAGTTGTCACATAAAGAGGAAACAGAAGGTATAAAAAAAAGAAAAAAGAAGTAACTAGATAATTGGTTCCGTTTTTTAAAGGTCAAAATATTGAAGAAAACATGCTTTAAACTTACTCGATGTTGAGTGTCCCGGCAGTGAATCAGGTAGCAATCTCTGAAGTAAGTTCACCGAGTGTGGCTTGACGACTGTTGCGAAAATCTGCAAACATATAGTACGGTTGGGGGTGTGAGGAAAACCCCTCTCACGATTAAGTCAAAAATATGTCCGTGAAGGATTTAGGAAGAGATTGTAGAGAGAGTGTGTGTGTGTTCAAAATTTATGCGCAAAATAGTACCAAATGGGTATAACTAGTATTTTTTTTTCTGACAGGGTGTCTAAACATTGTCCATGTGTATAGTTGTGATGAGCCATACTAAAGGAAGATTCCCTCATTTGTCGTATTCGATGGCTGCCAAGAACGTTGTCGGTCCCCTATAGACTTTGATCCAGATCTTCCGACAATGATCGTGTCTTAATATAGTGTTAGCAGTTAGTATAATGTTAGCAGACATGGGATACATGTGTCCCATTTGGTACTTGGTTACTATCCACACAGTGAGCCTTTATACAAGCGTCGTCCTGCCAAGGGCCAAGAAGGGCTGCTAATGTTGATGCAGCACTACTGTCACGAAGATTAGTAGCATGAAATGTTGATGGTCATCACGAATGTGGCTTTCTACATGTGATCTTCAAGAGGCACGATCTCCCCCTTGACCACGCCCTTGGCGGCTCTTACCGCACCCACGCCCTTGGTGGCCCTTATCGCAACCACACCCATCGCTAATAGGGTAGCAAATTCTTTGACATTAATGCTCATATAAATGAAATAGATCAACGTGTGTAGGTCATGTTGGGTGTGGAGAAACATAAAGCGTCACGCGACTTTGTTATCGTGATCTCTGATGACTCTATTTTGAAATAAGGGAAAAAACTTTATCAATAGTCGGGATTAGGGATCGGATGTACTTCTAACTTTTTTAAAATTGCTACATTGTTTTAGTTTTTCTTATTTGAAGCACTTGGCCCATGGAAAAGTAATAATAATACACCCTATTTATTTTTTTCACTTTTTCCACCAAAAAGTACTAGTTTTTCACTTTTTCCCCTTACTTTACATTAAATCAGTCAAAATGTGCCCTCAAAAAGTTTGAAAGTTACATTGCCTAAAATCTTGTGCAAAAGACAATGTAGGATTTTAAAAGACAGAGGAAGTATTTTGATAAGAACTTGGATTTATATAGGGTAGTTCCGATATTACATACTTTCACACACCAAAAAGAAAATTATGGGTCTTAAAACTATGGCTCTTTCATGGAGTTTAGGGGCATTGCTGAAACCTATCCTCATGTGACATCACAAATTTCATCCATAAAGATTTTAGTTTATTACTTACTCCGTTTCTAAATAATGGTGACACTTTAACTTTTCAATCTATTCACAAGTTTCAATTTGGCTAACATTAGCTATTGATGAGCAAAAAATATATATAGTCATGTGATATCTTATTTGATTCATCTCGATACGTACTTTTATAATATCAATTTCTTATAATTTTTTACAAATACAAATCTAGAGATTTTTTTTTTTTTTGCTAAGCAAGTAATTATATTAATTAGAGCAAAGAGTTACAACCTAAAACCAACTAAGAGGAAGCGAACCAACTAGGTTGGACCCCTTCAGCTCAAAGTTAGTTCATAAGCCAACAAGATATTCATACAATTCCAACACCTTACAGTAGTACTATCTAAACATTAGTGAAGGCTATTGAACCAAAGCTGTTCTTTCCTAGAGATTTTCTATGGCATAACAACTAAGATCCTAACTCTAACAATACCTTTGATTTCTTCACATGTTCTGTGAATACTAGGTACATAAGCCTCCAAATATACTTTATTTCTGGCTTGCCAGATAAGGTAAACTAATGCAGTAATACTGGCTTGGAGTAGATCCTTTTGAAACTTAGATCTTCTACTATTCTTCACCCATCTCAAAAGTTGTTGTAGATCATTAATAGTAGCCTGGATACTCAACCATGCTTTAATATGACCTAGACAATTAACACTGAATACACACATGAAGAAAAGATGTGCATGATCTTCTGTGTTTGCATCACAGATCAAACAGTTAGCTGAAATACATACTCCAAAGGTTGTTAATCTTGCTGTAGTTTGAAGCTTTTGTTGCATAGACAACCACATTATAAATCTATGTTTAGGCACATTAAGCCTATTCCAAACAATAGAACTATCCAGTTCCCTTTTTCAGTTTCACCTATTAGCTTCTCATAAATTGCTTTAACTGAGTATTGATCCATCTGCACCAATTCTTCTTATGTTTCAGTTGCTCCTTAATTCACTCCACAAATTTTATTCCAGGACCAACTAGCCCCTGTATTGGGCTTATAGTTCCACCAATCTGCCCCTTTGAGAAAAACAGAGTTGATCCATTTCAACCAAACACTATCCTACTTGGTTGACGTAGCCCATACATACTTACCCAGACTTGATGTATTCCAGGTAACTATGTTCTTGAACCCTAAACTTACTGCACTTTTATGAGCACATAATTTCTCCCAGGCCACAACACCTGCTTTGCTAGAATAAGCATATCCACCCCCACAAGAATGCTCTACAGATTTTATTAATTTCAGTGAGTACTTTCCTTAGTAGCACAAATACTTGTGACCAATAATAATGTAAACTAAGGAGAACTGAATTAATTAAGAGATCCTACTACTCCATACTCTAATTCTCCCTATTATCTTGTTAATTAAAGCTTCACATTGAGCTGTAGAAATCTTTCTAGCACAGATAGGCACACCTAATACATAAATGGAAATGATTGTTGTGAGAATCCAGAAGTTGCAGCAATTCTTATGACATCTGATTCTGACATACCACATGTATCATGTATGCATGGCTGGCTTGTGCACATTAACTTTTAATCCTGAAGTCTCGAAAAAGATATTAAAAGTTCTTAACATCAAGAAAAAAGAAGTGGATTCCCCTTTACAGCATAGTATCAAATCATCAGCAATACGCCTATGTTTTTGTAATACTCCGTATTTTAGTAAGTTATTATTTATATATTTATAAAAGTTTTAGTTTTTAAAAAGGTTTTATTTACTAAAAAGTCTTATTATTTATTAAAAAGGCTTTTATAAGAAAGATTTTGGGTATTTAAAATAAATTTTAGCCCAAATGAATTTTGGAGCTAACTTTCCTGAGTTTTATATTCATGTAGTTTGTTCAAAATAAATTAAAAAATTTTAAAAACTATTCCAAAAAGGTTTGCAAAAAGAAGAAAAAAAAGGGTTTAAAGAAAAAAGGATTTTAAAAAAGAGGAAAAAAAAATAAAAAAAAAATAAAATAAAAGCTTCGCAACTCACGCAGGGAGCTAATCTCTTCTTGACCAAAAGTTGGTTACCTTGTTTTCCTTTATCTTTTGGTTAATTGTTGGTTTTATCTTTTGATTAATTAGCATCTAGATTATTTATCTTATGGAATATTCCTTTATTCTAACTATATTATCATAAAGGATAGTTTATCCTAGCTAAAATAATTATCCTTTCTCAAAAATCTATCTTTTACGTTCCTATTCCTATTCTTATCCTATTTACCCAACTAGTATAAATAGGGGTCTCCACCCACCATATTCTTCACACCAAATTTGAGGAATAAATCTCTTTTCTCAAGTTTAAACTCTCTCTCCATCTTAGCCTACCTTCTCTATTTTCTCCCTAGTAATTATTATTATTAAAGGTGCGTGTATATGTAGATTCTTAATATTATATTTGGCATGTGAAGTATCATGTTTCTAAGTTAGTTTTTTTTTTAGAGTAAATATTTTATGAGTATTAGTCATGATATACAAGTTTATGTTTTCTTTATAAACATTTAGCAGTCTACAACTTACTTTATTTTCGACTAATTGACCATGCGTTAAGTTGTATAATTTCTTGTCGTCGTTACCGCATTACTAAAGTCAAGTGATAAATAATCTTCAAGATGTATACTTTGAATGGTATGGTTAGCTGAAAACGTAGTATTACAGTATATGCGTTAAACAAACTTGTGTCATGATTCTTTGTCCATTTACTAGGTTACAATTAATTTCTAAAGATATGCTTTGAGTTGGATTGTTAGTTGACAACCTAATACTGCATGACAGTAGGAATGTGAAATCTATCTTTGGTTCATGATGATTGTCGCATAAAATTTAATTCTTTAACTTTACTAGCACGAGAATTATTATTCTTCTTAATATTATTATAAATGTATTTAGAGGATAATTGTATGAACAAGTTATTAATTTTATGCCTTTTATATGGCTAAAGTTTTATAAAAGAATTACTATTCTTATAAAGGAGGATTATTTCCGAAAGATTTTTCTTAGTTATATGATCTTTTATGATCACAATTTATAAAGAGGCCACGGCTTGTTATTTATTAGCAAGAACGGTAGCTATTATATTATTTACCCATGTACTTTTTGTATAAGTCATGTGGACAAGGTAGTTCCCCTCGTAATAGACTCAGTAAGGAATACTAAACTTGGGGGTGTGCACACTTTAGGCAAGGTACCTAGGCAAGGAAAAAGGATTTTTATCAAGGTTATATACTTTATATTATAACAGATCCAAGGAGTTTATACAAATTATTTCAAGTATCCAAGGAAGGTTTATATGAGTATTTTGAATGTTTAGTAAAGTTTTTAAATTTCCGCATATACATGTATTCAGTATTTTACTGACACGCATTTTGTTTTGTTTTGTTTTATGGCTTTGTCCCTGTGATGACCCTTTTGGTGAGCAGATTTACAGGTTGATGCATACTTCATATGGGGAGCTAGTGAGGAATCATAATTAGTCAAGGAGTTGTTATTTTATTTTCTTTTCTTTATTTGTATTGTTATCTAGTTGTACAATTAAGTTTATATTAATAAAGAGAAGTTTTATAAGTTATTTCCGCTGCATTAGTTAAAGTTTAGTTAGTAGTCAGTATTAAAGCCTTTAACGTTATCACGTGGCGGTAATACTCTCAAGTTTCTCAAGGAGTTTTATATTAAAATAAGTTTTCCAAAAGAGAGAAATTTGGGGGTGTTACAAAGTGGTATCAGTTTTCCAGGTTCTTTTTTAAAATAAAATAAGCAGTTAATGAGAGTATGGGTAGATCGAGGAAGGGCATATAAGATAGAATTTCGCATTTTATTTGCATTTTTTTTTTTTTTTTTGCATTTTATATTATGTGAAAAAGAACTTCTTTCTTTAAAGCAAATAGTTATATTTTCAAGTATAAATATTTTCTTATTTATATTTTTGGAAGAACGGAATAAGTATGTGGATTTATTTTTCTGAGGAAAGTTCTGGCTAAGGAAAGACTTGGTACTTAAGTTGGCCGTTTGTGCCGCACCTCTCTTTCCTGGGAACTCACTCGATTAATTATTCATACACTAAGCCTAGTACTCAAATAAACAACTCTTTTGGTCATATACGTATATATGTATTTTTCAAGAATATCAAACAAAGTTTTTTTTTCATATAGGAATTCCAAAAAAAAAAAAAAAAAAAATCGATTCATTTGAAATTATAGTTCAAATGTTATTTTTATTTTGACTATTATGTCAACATGCAATCCGTATTTATCTTATAAATCTATATATAATTATTCGAATTACAAAGCTTAAATTTTTTATAAAGTATTGATTTTCTTTTAAAGATCTGTTTAGCATTTATTGTTCTATTTAATGATTATTTTGAACATATTTTAAGGAAGTTTGACTTATTGTCAAGTTAATATGAAAAATCTTCGTATTTTTCATAAGCAAAAGAAAGAGTTTATTGTTTATTATAAGAATCGAGTTATTATTCTGTCTTTCATGACATGTTATTAAGGAGCTACTTGCAAGTTGTGGTATTACCATTTCTTACGACATACTTTTTTTTGGCATGTATATTTTCTATGAGATGAACTTGGTTATTTAATGTCTTAAATGACAAGTATGCATGTGATCTAATTCATGCAAAGTGATTTATATACATTGTGTAAAGCGTCAATATGTTTATTTTGTTGATTTATAAGTGTTAGGAGAACATATGACTTCAAAGTAAGCCAAGTTGACTATTTGAGATCCATTAAAGGTGAAGATTGTTCTAGTTTATTCCTTTAAGGGAAAGAAATTTAGTTGTTGTTTTTTTAGTAGGAGTGAAGAAAGTAATACATTATGTTATGTGCTAAGAATTGTGAAATTAGTCATTTGAAGTTTTATGTAGTTTGATGATCTTTAATGTTTATTGACATGAGTAAGGAAGAGAAATTTTATAATTTGTGGAAACTAGTAGTAGGTCAATGGTTTATACCAGCTTGGAGGAATTATTAAGATTTAGAAAAGTTATATATTTTGTTTATGGATTTAGTCAACACCGTCTTAGCAATGATATAGAGATAACCTTTGAAAGGTGACAAAATAAGGAATATTATGAGGACCTTATAAGCATATGAGATACCATATTTGAAGCTGGATTTAATTAAGGAATTTTCCCCTATGCTGAATCGCAAATATTTTAAAAAGAGTTATCGTTGTTATAATTAAGCAAAGAAAGTACGAAGTAGACCATATTTGAAACTTTAGCAGGTTCCTTTAGATCATTTTTATTTTCAAAGGTGAAGTAAGATACTAGAATTCCCTAAATGTATTCTAAGTTGATTTTGGAGATTATTGAAGGTCAAGAGGAGTATTATTTTTGGGAGTAGTCTTAAACTTTTGCTTGAATGATAGCGTATAATTGTTGTTTTGGCAATATGAAAGATAGAGTGATTATAAGGATCAGGTATATCACTTATTGAAATAAGTGACTCTAATAATAGAAGAAATATATTCTTTTGGGAAAATTGGAGCTTAATAAAGGAGAAAAGGGAAGAACTAGTCAATCAAGGTAATTGATTTGGAAAAAAATAGTCGTATTTTTTATTATGGATTTAAGCATTGAGTTTATATTAGTGAAGGAGTTAATTTTATTGAATGAAGATGGTATGAATTTTCAGGAAAAGATTGTTTAGTTACTACCTCAAGTCCTAGTTGAGTATTGTCTATTTTTGAGAGTTTATTAATTATGGTACTTTAAGAGAAAAATCGAAGATGAATTTCGAGAAGTTTTAGTTTTGAGGATCTAAGTAAGAAAGTCTATTTTTCTTCAATTATATATTGTGTTAGTATATATACTAACAAGTTTTGCTGCTTGTGAGTAATGATGAATTGATTTGATTTTGATTAATCAAGTAGGATCAAAGGTAATTTTTTTTATTTTTTTGATATTCATTGTGATACCTTCATGAGTTTTGTGAAGCTCATTAAATTTTGACGAGAAAGCAAACGTATTTTACAAACAAAAGGAAAAAGTTGTTTGAATAGTGTATTTTCGAGTAAAGCTTACGAAAGGTTTTATAAAGTTCTTTTGTTCTCACTATATTATAGCATTTTGATAATATATTAGTATTTGCTCAAATAGTTTTCCTACAAAACTTGTCTTTAGTATCAGTTTCTAATTCTTTATTATTTCAAGAATTTGGAAAATTTTCCTACTCAAATTGTATAAACTTTTTAGTTTGTCATAAACCATCTTTTGTACTTATTCAAATACTTTCTTTATTATGTTGATTCATTATTGAAGGCAATTATTTCGAATACCTTGAAATAGAGGTTAATATTTTTCAAAGTTTAAAAGATATTTTTGAAAGTCTTATCTCTCTAGTGGTTTTATTATTACATTTCCAGCAAAGCTTCTTATATTTTTGTATTACAAAGTTGCTAAATAATTTTCAATAAAGTTTTAAGCCTTAGCGAGTTACGGGGGCGTAACTCCTTTTAAGGGAGTAGAATACGATAGAGTTTCGCGCGTTTAACTTAAAACACTATTTTTGACCTAATTTTTACTTACTTTATGAGTTATTAAGTAAGCGAACTAACTTTAATAGAAAAATTTTGGTATATGTAAAGTAATTGCTATATTTTTTACTTGCTTGCTGCAAGTTTCGTCAAGTTTCGAGGACGAAACTTCTTTTAAGGGGGGTAGTCTGTAATACTCCGTATTTTAGTAAGTTATTATTTATATATTTATAAAAGTTTTAGTTTTTAAAAAGGTTTTATTTACTAAAAAGGCTTATTATTTATTAAAAAGGCTTTTATAAGAAAGATTTTGGGTATTTAAAATAAATTTTAGCCCAAATGAATTTTGGACCTAACTTTCCTGAGTTTTATATTCATGTAGTTTGTTCAAAATAAATTAAAAATATTTTAAAAACTATTCCAAAAAGGTTTGCAAAAAGAAAAGAAAAAAAAAGGGTTTAAAGAAAAAAAGGATTTTATAAAAAGAGGAAAAAAAAAATAAAAATAAAATAAAATAAAAGCTTCGCAGCTCACGCAGGGAGCTAATCTCTTCTTGACCAAAAGTTGGTTACCTTGTTTTCCTTTATCTTTTGGTTAATTGTTGGTTTTATCTTTTGATTAATTAGCATCTAGATTATTTATCTTATGGAATATTCCTTTATTCTAACTATATTATCATAAAAGGATAGTTTATCCTAGCTAAAATAATTATCCTTTCTCAAAAATCTATCTTTTACGTTCCTATTCCTATTCTTATCCTATTTACCCAACTAGTATAAATAGGGGTCTCCACCCACCATATTCTTCACACCAAATTTGAGGAATAAATCTCTTTTCTCAAGTTTAAACTCTCTCTCCATCTTAGCCTACCTTCTCTATTTTTCTCCCTAGTAATTATTATTATTAAAGGTGCGTGTATATGTAGATTCTTAATATTATATTTGGCATGTGAAGTATCATGTTTCTAAGTTAGTTTTTTTTTTAGAGTAAATATTTTATGAGTATTAGTCATGATATACAAGTTTATGTTTTCTTTATAAACATTTAGCAGTCTACAACTTACTTTATTTTCGACTAATTGACAATGCGTTAAGTTGTATAATTTCTTGTCGTCGTTACCGCATTACTAAAGTCAAGTGATAAATAATCTTCAAGATGTATACTTTGAATGGTATGGTTAGCTGAAAACGTAGTATTACAGTATATGCGTTAAACAAACTTGTGTCATGATTCTTTGTCCATTTACTAGGTTACAATTAATTTCTAAAGATATGCTTTGAGTTGGATTGTTAGTTGACAACCTAATACTGCATGACAGTAGGAATGTGAAATCTATCTTTGGTTCATGATGATTGTCGCATAAAATTTAATTCTTTAACTTTACTAGCACGAGAATTATTATTCTTCTTAATATTATTATAAATGTATTTAGAGGATAATTGTATGAACAAGTTATTAATTTTATGCCTTTTATATGGCTAAAGTTTATAAAAGAATTACTATTCTTATAAAGGAGGATTATTTCCGAAAGATTTTTCTTAGTTATATGATCTTTTATGATCACAATTTATAAAGAGGCCACGGCTTGTTATTTATTAGCAAGAACGGTAGCTATTATATTATTTACCCATGTACTTTTTGTATAAGTCATGTGGACAAGGTAGTTCCCCTCGTAATAGACTCAGTAAGGAATACTAAACTTGGGGGTGTGCACACTTTAGGCAAGGTACCTAGGCAAGGAAAAAGGATTTTTATCAAGGTTATATACTTTATATTATACAAGTATCCAAGGAGTTTATACAAATTATTTCAAGTATCCAAGGAAGGTTTATATGAGTATTTTGAATGTTTAGTAAAGTATTTAAATTTCCGCATATACATGTATTCAGTATTTTTACTGACACGCATTTTGTTTTGTTTTGTTTTATGGCTTTGTCCCTGTGATGACCCTTTTGGTGAGCAGATTTACAGGTTGATGCATACTTCATATGGGGGAGCTAGTGAGGAATCATAATTAGTCAAGGAGTTGTTATTTTATTTTCTTTTCTTTATTTGTATTGTTATCTAGTTGTACAATTAAGTTTATATTAATAAAGAGAAGTTTTATAAGTTATTTCCGCTGCATTAGTTAAAGTTTAGTTAGTAGTCAGTATTAAAGCCTTTAACGTTATCACGTGGCGGTAATACTCTCAAGTTTCTCAAGGAGTTTTATATTAAAATAAGTTTTCCAAAAGAGAGAAATTTGGGGGTGTTACAGTTTTAGCTTGACTTCCTTGCATCTAGGATGAGTTTGAATTGTTATAGTTCACTCATTTTATCAAAATCATTGATAACTATTCCATTCATATCCCAAACAATAGTGGTGAAATGGGATCATCCTGCCTCAATCCTCTTGAAGACTTAAAAAAAAACCTTCATTAAACCATTAATCATGAGAGAAAACTTTGGTATTGTAACACATTGCATGACTAATTCAATGTCTGAGGGAAACCTAAATACTGCATCATTTCTTTCGAAAATTCCTAATTAACTTTGTCATCTGCCTTCTATAAATCAATCTTCAGAAGACAAATAGGCTTCACATGTTTCCTCCTATATTGCTTCATCATCTCTTGTATGACCATGATGTTATGAGCAATGTACCTCCCATGTACAAAGCCTCCTTGAATCAAATCAGGAAGCACCTGTCTAAGCCTTGCACATAACACTTTTGTTACACATTTATATAGTGTGTTACAACATGATATGGGCCTAAATTCAGTTACATTAGTAGGGCATTTATTTTAGAAATTAAAGTAATGATAATATTATTTAAGTCCTTTAAAATTTTCCTACTATTGAGCACATCTAGGATAACATCAATCACATCATCATTTATAATACTCCATACATCTCTATAAAAATATGAACCAAATCCATCTGTAGCAGGTGCTTTATTTCCAAGAATTGAAAACAGAGCGTGCTTTACCTCATCAGCAGTGTATGGAGCACAAAGTATATTTTTGTGCTCAGTTGTGAGCATAGGCCCCTCTTGAATAATTTGTTGCATAACTGATTTCCTCTCTGTATTATATTCACCTAGTAACTTCTCATAGTATGCTAGAAATGGATTTGCAATAGCTTGTTGTGTATCATACCATGTAGCATGTTCATCATGAATACTATACACTTTCTTCTGCAGCCTTCTTGCCTTTATGCTCTAATGAAAGAGATGGATATTCTCATCTCCATCTTTTATCCAAGCCATTTTAGCTTTTTGTGCCACGAATTCCAAATCTACTTTAGGTTTGACTTGATACTCCTTGACTGCCTCCAATTCAGCGTCTGTAAATTGCTCATTGTCTGGTTAGCTATGCATCCTTTGCTGAACTACAATCATATTATGATAAGCTTGTAATTCAGATGCTTGAATATCTGAAAAACCAAGCTTATTGAGTTCCTTTCCTGCCACCTTTTTAAGCTTTTGTACCACTTTGTACATCTTGGTACCTTGCACATTCTGTTCCCAGGCTCTTCTTGCTGTAACTTCAAAATTTGAAGAAGATCCCCACATTGTGAAATATTTGAACGGTTTACACAGCTAAAAGAGTAGGTGAGTGGTCAAATTCCCCTTCTTCTTGGAATGAGACTTCTGCAGCTGGAAATGTATCTAACCATTTCTGATTAGCTAGAAACATGTCTAGCTTAGAGAACACTCTATGAACCCCTTGTTTCCTATTATTCCAGGTAAAGAAATTCCATATGCATTTCACATCTTGCATTCCACATTTCACGCACCATACATTCTCTAATGTCCCTCAATTCCATTCCCTTACTGCAACTCCTATTCTTTCATCTGTTTCATTACACATTTAAAATCACCACATAATATCCATGGATCAGATATCTAAAATTGCATTAATTCCTGCCATAAATTATGTTCTCTGCCATCTATCATTAAAAGGATATATAAAAGTGCAAAAGAAACCCTGTGTGCCCCCAATAGATTCTAAGTAACAATGTAAAAATTGGCGTGAACCTTTTACAATTGTTACATTATAACTAGTAGCTTTCCAAGCTAAAATGATTCTCCCATTTTCATGAAAAATTACTATTCGAAGTAAAACACCACCCATTGAAAATTCTCTGATACACTAAACCAAGATTATGTGCCTTAACCTTAGTTTCTAAGAGAGCAATAATACCAACAGCAATCTTATTCACATCAATCTGCTTCTTGTGTGTATTGATGCCTCTTACATTCCAACATAATAACTTATCCATCTTGTAAAGGAGAATCTCCCCCTCCTTGATGTACTATTACTCCATTTTCTCCACCCTTTCCATTTACATCCTGCACCTCTACTACATTCAAAACATTGAAAGCATTGGGTGTTAGTAGGCTTAACTAATGATGTTCTAACCTTGATAGGTTTCAATGCTCTTTGAAAACCATCACGATCAATTTCCTTCTCTGCATTCTGCTGGGACCTTGAACCTGATTCACCTACAACCTTAGGAAATTACATGGTTGATTCAACAGGCTCAACCCTAATAGTTGTTGTAATGACTTATGGCTCCACTTTCTTTGGAACCCATACTTTCCTCTGTTTCAATTTAGAATTCTTAGTCACATGTCCTACACCCTTAGAGTGTTGACATAGTATAGGATGTCATTCAAACACCAGAGGCACTTTAGTCATGTCTCCATGCTCATTCCAGAATTGTATAGTTTCAGGGAATTTTTTATCAATCTGCATCTCCACTAATACTCTTGCATATTGTAATTTTTCTCTCTTCCTTGTTGCATCATCTCATTTTATAGAATCCCCAAGTTGTGAAACAATCTTGTGTAATGATTTTTCACCCCAGTATTTCAAATTTTACTTCAACTAAACCCATATAGGAACAGTTTCAAGATCCTCTTTCTCAAAATCAACTTCAGGTGTCCATGGTTTCATGATTAAGGGCTTGTTGTCAAAGAAAAAATGACCAGCTAAAACTTCATCCCTAGTATCCATTGCTAGAAACCTTACTAGAAAGATGTCCTTCTTCACCAATGCAACCTTATCTATCTTATATTTCCTCCAGATTCGATGCAAAAACCCCTCCATAACATGAAGTGGTGGATTTGCACCCACAACATAACAAATCAACAATGAACTCCAATAATAAATTTCCTCCTGAATATCTTCTAAATCAATGTGCACAAGTTCATTCGATTGATTGACCAAATTATCATTCTCAGGTATGATTATGGGTTCATTAACATGTTCGATCTCCATTTCAGTATTATCAACAAAATTCTGCTGCAAAATAGGAAAAGAATCATTACCTCGAGATGTTATTGTTCCATTGTCCGGTGTAACAATTGATCGATTAATTGCACTGTCATGAATGGATTGAAGCCATTCATTAAACGTGTGCCGAATTTCAAATTGCTTCTGTAACTCTTGGATTGATGAAGTAAGAGTAAGAGGGTCTCGAATTCCTAACCCAAAATCCAACGATTCAATCCCCATGATTTCATCCATAGATCGAGTACGCATGCCTGAGAGTCCGAACAAGGACCTCACATTATCTTCTCTTGTTTTCCTGAATCACTACCTTCAGCTGTTCGCCATTTTTTCTTGCCATGGTGACGAGAAAACTTGGAGGACGGCTTTCTTAAAAAAAAACTAGAGATATTAGTGCTTAAAATGTTGCATCGGCATGCGCGAAAAGTGAAAGTGGAACTATTATTTAGAAACATATGTAGTATATTGAAACGCAATAACATCACTTCCTTTTATGTTATTGTTAGACTTGGTAAAACTGACTTGCAGCGAAACTACCTAACCTCAATTTCGATTTGGACACAAAATGAAATATATTAAAGATGAGGGAAGAAAAATATTTAATAAAAGAGGAAAATGAATAAAACTTAAA